>NC_086179.1:78762749-79064053 GCF_023053635.1 Elgaria multicarinata webbii | reverse complement strand
ATCCTCCTCCTCTGCATTTTATCCTCACAACAACCACTCTGTGAGGTAGGTTGGGCTGAGAGTCTGTGACTGGCCCAAAGTCACCCAGTATGTTTCCATGGCCAAGTGGGGACTAGAACCCGGATCTCCCGGCTCCCAGTCCAACAGTTTAGCCACTACATCACACTGGCTCTGTAAGAACGTCACTATAAAAGAGAATTTCTCTATAAAAGAGACCATTCAGATGATTCATTTCACACTGGTCTACCCATTGGGTGACCAGTAACATGTAGGCATTTGATTGTACTTCATAAATGTAAACAAAAGCAGATATAAAAATATAATTTCCTATGATTTAGAGTTGGTTTTCACATGGCAGCAGGAACTAAGAGATTATTGAACTTACTCAGCTTCTTGTGCTTTTGCCAAAACTTCCTGCGTCTCTTCCACTTGCTTATTTAACTCGTTCACGTAAGTTTCAGAGTCCTCACAGTGTGAAATCAGGCTCTTGAGTTTGCCAAGTACATTTGTAAGCTCTTGGGACGTCCCTGGCAAGTTGATGCCCAGGACATAATTTGCAACTTTCTCTATGTCTTCTGGTGGAGCACTCTCCTCTGGGAAAAGGGAGGAGAGGGCAGAATAAGTTCAATGTTTTTGCACCTTCAGCATTAATACTGTGAAGCTGATTTGCTCAGAAAAGAAGAAATAACTCAGTGGTAGAACACATGCTTTGCATGCAGAAGGCCCCCAGGGTTAATCCCCGGTATTTCCAGGTAGGACTCGGAGAGAATCCTGCCTGAAGCGATGGAGAACAGGGACAGTCAGTGCAGACAACATCAAGCCCTCATCTAGACGGGCCAATGGTCTGATCCAGTATAAGTCAGCTTCCCATCTATCTTATTCCTTTGAACATTTTATTATATGTTATTATGATTATTTATTTATTTAAAATATTTATATCCTGCCCTATATCAATAAGATCTCAGGGCGGCGTACAGATAAAAGCATACAGTATAAAAGAGTAAATATACACAGCTAAAAACAAACTAAACCATAAACCAAGTTAAAACAATATATAATTTAAAAGCAGTAAAACTATTAAAACAGTTAAAACAATGTGCCAACTTAGTGAACTCAGCCATTAAAAGCTTTGTTAAAAAGCCATATTTTCACTTGGTGCTGGAATAAAATCAGCGTTGGCGCCAGTCGGGCCTCCAAGGGGAGGGCATTCCACAGTCGGGGTGCCACCACAGAGAAAGCCCTCTCCCTTGTCCCATCATAGCGAATGTGTCGTGCTGGTGGGATGCGGAGAAGGGCTCCTCCAACGGATCTCAAGTCTCGGGCAGGCATATATAAGGAGAGGTGCTCCCTCAAGTATCGAGGTCCCAAGCTGTTTATGTTTTGTGGTTTTGTGTTTCTTTTCATTGTTGTTAATAAATGTTTACTTAAGTATGATACTTGTATGAAATTTGCCCTATCCTTTCCATTACACGGAGCCATCTATTGGCTGAATTATAGTGCAATGCCGGCACTTCACACAGACAATAGATCGGAATAACGCCCCGTTTCACGTCATCTCCATTTTTTCTGAAAGTGGAATAAAGGGGGGAAGTGCAGGAGATGACCTGGAGGTTGACGACAACGTCCATCATCTGACATGATTGACTTGTGGGTGGAGTAGAAATGGAGTTTAAGCTATGTGTAGATGTCCTTTTGTGTAGAAGGACCATGAGCTCATTTCAGTTCTGATACTGAAAACAAATCCCAAAGTTCAGAAGGTGCTTGGAGGCACTATGCTCTTTAATTCAAAGCGTGTGTCTTTTGAACCCAAATCTGCAGTTCTAGTAAAAAACCAGAAGAGATCCAAGAAGCCTGAAGTCTGGCCACCTTTGCTTTCTTACAGGGTTTGTAACCCACAGAAGAACTAGCTAGCTTTCATCAAATGCTTAATGTTGCCAATAAATGGTCATGTTTGTGGATATATAATATTGGTCCAGTTCAGACAACACACTAAACCATGATGGTTAAGCATTTTGAGCTAAACGTTATGGCTTAGCATGTCATGTGAACCATGACTTAGTGTGTCATGTAAACCATTCCTAACTATGGTGGCTACATAACCACGGTTTAAACTTGCTCACTAACCATTTGCTGCAAAAGGGTTAGCAGCCTAAACATGGCTTAGCATGTTGTCTGAACAGTCCCATTGTAGATATATAAGGACTGAGAGAATTTTTTTTTTTTTTGCTTTTTCTCTTTTGTATTCTATTTGTTTACAATTTTTAAAAAATCCTTATAGTTACATGGGATAATACCTCTGAAGTACGTCGAACACTCAAAAATGCTAAGTATTAAGTGATTTTATAAAACATGTACCAAACAGGATTCCTCTAACATATTAGATAAACATACAGCCTTATTGAAGATGGAAGAAGGGCATTCCAGCACATTTACCTAAGAGAAAGTTCTTCACTTTCTTGATCAGCTCTTTGATGTTTTCTCCTTCCTTTTGTATTTGCTGTTTACTTTTCACCAGCTCTCCATTTATCTGTGAGGCTTTCTTCTTGGTATCCTCAGTCATCTTCCTGATACTTTCAATCTATGGATATATATATTTAAATAATGAACTGATTTTTCTTAGTATTAACGTTTACTGATTTGGTAAACTGATCTTTCTTCAATGTATTTATCTCCCTACATCCATAATTGATAGGATGTTCCAAAGCATAATCATCTCATCATTTCCCCCCTAACTTTAGGTTCTCAGTTCACCTGCATCCTAAATGCTAGCATTAAGCTAAGGAGCCTATAGGTGGGGTGATGAGAGATGGACAAGCTTGAAGTCGAGTCCTAGGGAATATTTTTCACCAACTGAACTCGTTTTAAACCAAATAGTTTTCCTTACCCTAATGCCAGTACCACCTAGAACCTGAAGCTTAACATATCTAGCACCTGGTTTAGCAATCAAAATTATCCTAAATCAACAGGAATCATGGTTGCTGTATCCTCACTGCTATTACCTTCATTACTGTGGTAATGTAGTAGTGGAGGAAGTATATAAGTGGGGCTGGATTATGTGGGAATAACTGAGTATAGAAAGAAGGGGAGTATTAGTGTGGTTCTTCCCACATTGTCCCTCCATTCCTACACTGCTGACAGAGTACAGGAACAGCCGCTGAGGAGCAGCTACCTTACTACTCTTGCAATTAAGAACTGGTCCTTCTGTCTTGGACATAGAATATTCCATTTCCTAGGACATAAAAGAAGAAGAGGAGGAGGAGGAGGAGGAGGAGGAAGTTGTTTAGACTTGACCTGGACATCTGAATGCAAAGCTTTCTGAAGTCCTGGATTCACTTGGTGCTGTGGACTTATAACCCACTGTATGCTGTAGGAAAACTACTGTCCTGTCTTGCAAGGAATATAAATATTGTAACACTCCTTGAAGTTCAAAAGTGCTGCATATGTGATAAATATAGATGTTGAAACATACACTGGCTGTACATAACAATACCTTATTGTCAGATCCTTGCAGTTGATTGGTCAAGTTATTTAACAAGGCGGCTGTTTCACCAGCTTTTTCAGCAGCATTTGTAGAAAGAGGGAGTGCTCCATTACAATTTGGACCACCGCAATGTTTTCCCCCCTGGTTGTCTCGACATAAAGCGCCACCGCATTCTGCCACAACACAAGGCAAGTTTCCTGGTACCCCACATATCTGCATGAAAACATATGTACTGTGAAAATTACTCTTGTAATGTTGTATAAATGGCTGCCTGATGGCGCCGTTTGTGAAGGAATTGGTATATGGAAATAGACGAGTCGCCATTTTAAAAGAAAATGGTGACCCTTGAAGAGGTAGACAGCTGTTGGTGCTTGCAATGGGTCCACGTAAGGAGCCGGTGGCTCATACAGCTCAGCAGGAGGCTCATGGAGCACGTTGGGGACACACACACGAGCAAGGCAGCTGCTTGGTGGTTAGCTGGGAAAGCTGGGCTCTGAAGTGATCTGAAGCACTTCGGATCACTCTGACCCACTTCGGAATGCTCCAGACCCATTCTGGATTTGGACCAAAATGGCTCGAAGGGCCCTGGTTCAGTTCAGAATTCGGATCCAGAATTGAAGCAGTGTACAGCCCTATTTAAAGTATCGTATTTGTATACTTCTTTCTCAAAAGGGTGGAAGTTGGAAGCCTTCTCTTAAGCTGGTGATGTTCAAAAACAATCTACCATTAGAAAACCCTTCACAATTACACGTCTGCCAAGAAACCAACAACACATACCCTGGAACTCCTGTGTGTTGTGAGGGAGGAAACATGCAAGGGGTAAAGGGTTAGTTCATGCAGCTCTTCCCCAACTGGGTGGCCCATTGGGATGACGGGATTGCAACTCCCATCGTCCCATTGGCCTGTGGGCTAAGATTGGTTTATGGGTTGATTTTAATTAATGTCAAAAAAGAAAAAAAAACTTTATCAGGAGAAAGCCTTCCAAAGTGCCTAACAACATCCTATTTCTCAGGACAGCTTACACAATTAACAAAACAAAACACACACATTTGAGGTCACACCAGCATCACTACTGGTATGCCATATTGTAATTAATTAGCTATCGTGTTGTGTCTTCATTCTGTGCAGTAAAGCTGTAATTTATCCAGTACAGTAATCATCTCACCTTTTCATTTAGATTTTGAATATCTGAAGTCTTGAACTTCATCAGTGGATCCAATGTCATGCTTTCCTTTGGGACCAGACCATCTAACATGGCAAGTATAGTGCTTCTGGTTTTTCCTCCATGCATTATGATAGACTTTGTTCCATTGATTCTCTCTCCAGCGGATAACATTATTTGGTAAGAATCCCTTATTTTGTTGAGGGAATCTGAATTGAATGACAGTGATTTACCTGGAGCAGGTAACATACTTTCACATCACAATATCTTCAGGACAAAACCCACTAAATTACGTGGGTTCTTGTTTAAGGACAACTCACTGCCAAGCTAGAAGTGACACTAAATGCGTCACTTGAACTTGTGTTTGTTTCATTTATTTATTTATTTGTTACTGTCAACTGATAGCTGCCATGGGGGCTCCCAATTTTTGCTGGAATCATGGTGTGTGAGGAAGTTTTTTTTTAATCCTTTCCTCCCCTGCCACAGTCCCAATGGCAATTGTGCCTCCACCCCAAGCTGCTATTAGCCCCAGAACAGAAGTAATTGTTCCTCCCCCCTTCACACACACACCCAGGTTATATCCTCCATGCTCCTAGCATACTGCTAGCACAAAATAAATGCTACATAATAGAATTGACTGAGGTATGGAAATAATACCATTCATTTATTTAGTCCACTTAAATCTCTTCTATCATGAAATTCAAGGTGGCATATGTGGGTTTACCAAGCAGGCATAGACCATGCACAGATTGCTTAGCTTAAGCAAGGTGGTTACATCATGTATCTTCACCCTGTCCTACTTTTAATATACATGTGAACATCAGCTGGGCCAAGAGTGGGTCCCTACTCACACATATTTTAAATGGTACAAAGCTAGAAATTAATGAAACTTCACCTTGAGTTTTACAGAGTTATTCACACACCAGAACAAAAAAGTCTTACAAACACTATTCCGTTATCAATGGGAGTGCATTTAGGCCTATTTGATACTCATTGCTCCTAACCAATGAATTAGGCTCCAGATCTCAAAGTTGTCTTGGAGCCCGGTCTCCAACCTTGGAGCCAAGAAACAAAACAATCCTGTGGGCCCCCATAGGATTGCTTTCTGAAACTATGGCCATGGCTAGACCAGGCCTATATCCCGGGATTGTCCCGGAATTATCCCTGTACATTCAAATGACACACAGGGGATCCCAGGAGCGGGCAGGGACAATCCCTCCATTTGCCTGGGATAGTCCTTAGGTCTAGCTAAGGCCTATATCACCATGTGTTATGCAAGCTGTTCAACGTGGCAAGTCACCAAGTTGTCAAGTTTTCACCATAAACAATTAGAAAGTTACAGTTAAAGTTAAATTCTGAAGGCCTGAAACATCTGTGCTGGAAGCTGGTGAAAACCTTTTAAATTTCAATGCTGTGACATTTAATACTTGGCCTTCCTACCTTGGAGTCGAATGTGATTAATTGTGTGATGCAGCTCAGTTTTCTTTTGCAGGGTTACAGAAAGCTGGTCAGCATCTTTCCTTAAGTCTTCCATCATCCTGCTGAACTCAGGAAACTGATCCTCAAAGTCAGACTGCAGATACATTTGTGAAATCTTTTTTCTAAAAAGAACAGCAGAGCAGCAGTAATCTTTGATTTACAGTTAAGAATAGTATTTTAGCTAGATTTAGCATCTAGCCTAGTATTGATGTGCAAATAATGCAAATTCTTTCAGCCTGTTTTCAGAAGTGGCCACTTGCAAAAGAAAAAGAAAAAAGAGAGGGGTTGTCAGACAAAATAGCTACTTTGACAAGGGTGTACATTCAATTTAACAATAGCTTTGTGGTTCACATTACTAATATTTACCATCGATGCATTCAAAACTTTTAAAAAGGTCAGTTGTAGCATCAGTTGTAATGACAGCACAGGTTAAATGTAAAGGAAATACCAATTTGAGGCACCAAAGTTTCAAAAGGTGCTTGGGATCAGGAACTGTGTTGTGTTGTGGGTGGGTGGGTGAGATGTGAATCTTTGGTGGCTGAACTAGGACCCCAGGCTTCCAAGGAGCCTATTCCTGCCCCAAGACCTCAGGATGTCTATAGTGATATTATTTGTAATCCTATAGTTGTGTTATATGATGATTGGCTGAGCAACGTACTGTTACAGGAAACAAATCCTAAATGCCATTTTTGGTAGAAAGGTGGGATATAACTACCTAAGTAATAAATCTTACCTAATGTGGTCATGATCCTTCTTAATATTCAAGAGCATCTCTGAGGACAGGATGGGGCTTTTTAAAATTCTTTCTGTTTCAGAAATTGTATTATCGTAGCCTTTGAAGTCTATATCACAGCCAGGCATTGTCTTCCTCTTGTCTCCTAAGGTTGCAGCAAATCTCATTAATGTTTGGATTTTCTGAGACAGGGAACTAATAATATTATCCCACTGATCAAAACAAACATGACAACGGGGGCAGGAAGGAAATTCCTGGTCATAACCCCTGGCACATTGGTCACAGAACCTTCCAGTGACTCCAGCACGGCAGTTGCACACTCCAGTGTCTTTATCACACTCGGGCTTCAGAGTTCCGTCTTTGTTACACTTACATGCTGGTGGGGATAAAAATGATAGGGTATCATTATTGTTATCAGCCAACGAAGTTACAGGTGGGGAAACAAACTTCATCCTACTTACAAATACAGTGGGCCTGAGGATCGCCAAAATAATTTTCATCACATACGTCACAACGTTTTCCAGTATAGCCCAATTTACATGGACATTGACCTGTAAACTGTAAAAGAGTCTACAGTAAGAAAAGGGCTGAATTGGCTCCCTGCCTACCTTCTAAATACATGTTGCCTTTGATGTGCTAATTTGTCTGCCAACTCATTTGTATGTAAGCATTTATTTTCTGTTCCTGTTCTGATCTCTAAAATATATATTTCAAAATTTGCTTAATTTGTTTCTTTCCACCAACAAGTTGGAGCAATGAAGAATGTCCCCCACAGTTTGACTAAAGCACCAACTTAGAGCTGGCTGCTCCTTGCTATAGAATTATGATCAGGGTATAGGCAATTGCATGCATTGAACATAAGAACATAACAAGTGCTGCAGCTTAAATCCAAAGGTCACTAGATGTCTTGGGAGATACCTCTTTAATTAAAAGGCCTTTTACGCACAGAGGATATACAAAAGGCCTCCTCTCTCTACAGGCAAACAGAGCCACTTTCCCATGGTGCAGTCCCATGTCCCTTGGCACACGGGCAGGGCCCTATCACATTGCTCATTTCCACCCAACTGCACCCTCCTGGGATGGGAAAGACCAATGGGATTGCTCCCAGCAATGGAGTTATTTGATACACACACATTGTTCACAGGCATGGGACTGCACCATGGGCAAGTAGTTCCTGCATCACTGAGGCCATAGCTAGACCTAAGATTTATCCCAGGATTGTCCTGGGGTCCAACCTGTTCATCTAAGAGCCACACAGGGCATCCAGCACTCAGGCAGGGATGAACCCGGGATGATCCTGGGTTAAACCTTAAGTCTAGCTACAGCCTGAGTGTTTGTGTGAAAGAGGCGGTAATGTCACTTGACTATTGATCCATGCAAAGCAGCTTAATCAGTATTTAACTCTTTATCTTTAGATTTCAGGCACCAATGTTTTTTTTTTACTGAATCTAGGCTAGCAAACTTGTCAGTTCTCATTTTGTTTTGCCCCTCACTACCCCAGTATAAATTTTCACATGTGTTTCCTGTACAAGTGTTTCCTTCTTCTAGCTGTTGCAGAAGAAATCCTAAAATATACATTATAACGTATAATTTGATCATTAACTCAATAATCGTACCTGATCACACAAGTTATTTTGGGAGTGCCTTGGATTGCAGTCACATCTGTGACATCCGGTTCCCTGGATCAGGTTCCAGTAACCAGAAGCGCACTGGTCACACTTGGCGCCGATGACATTAGGCAAACAAGGGCACACTCCAGTTGTTTGGTCACACATGCAGTCATCATTTCCAGATGGGCATTCTGCTGGGTTTACACCCAAAAGGTTGCAATCACATTCTGAAAAAAAAAAAGAGTTATGGTTATGGAGATCATTGATCCTTTATAAAATCATGTTCCACTAGCATTGTAAGTTAACATTAGATAACTTGCATTTATCTATGACTTTGTCCTCAAATGCTTCTGTTCCTGCCTAATAGTTCTATTTTTCCAGTAGGAACAGGTGCTCCTCTGCTTTTAACCCCTTTCTGGTGGGGTTTCTTGGGTTTCTGTTGTTGGTCCCCTGCTATTTTCTCTACAAACTTTGATCCCATGGTTTTTAGGAGCTCATTCATAGAAAGCCCCAGCCAAGTCTCCCACTCTATTCAGTCCAATATTTTGACATGGATTCCTCATATTTGCACTTCAAGGTCTCATTGCCATCTCAAATGTAGGGAAATATGGATTGCTTAAAATACGTTCCATCTGTGGTTCAGTTTGTCAGATGCCTTTCATACCACTGTCTGCCTAGCGACAGAATCAGATTTTTCTGTTTTCGAATTTACGCAAATTCACAAATGTGAAAATGCGCAAATTTCCCCAAATGTGCAAATTTCCCCCAAATGTGCATTTTCACAGTTTAGCTTATGAGGGAAATGCACATTTTTGGCTGGGGTGTGTTTTTTTTCTGGCGTATTTTTCCACAGTGAAATTTGCACAATATCCCTGAAGGTTAAAGAAAGTTCTGCAAGTCTGTGGAATCTGCGTGACAGAGGAGAGGCCAGTCTTCTGCGGGATCCATGGGTTGGATTCATAAAAATCTGAACTCATTTAGTTCCATTGCCAATTTCTGTGGAATCCCTACTCAAATGTAATATCTTCAAGACTGAGCTTCTCAAACGTCCTCATTCTTCCCTTCCTTGAGTTCTCTCCACATTCATTGTCATCAGCATCCACCTGGTTTAACCAGGCCTGAACCAGACCACCAGACCAAGGAGCTCTATCTTTGACATGATAGCACTCTTCAAATACTTAAAAGGTTGTCACACAGAGGAGGACCAGGAGGTGCAGTGAACGCTTATCAAATTTGCAAATGATACAAAATTGGGTGGGATAGCTAGTACCCTAGAAGACAGAAACAAACTTCAAAGTGATCTTGATAGGCTGGAGTGCTGGGCTGAAAACAACAGAATGAAATTTAATAGGGATAAATGCCAAGTTCTACATTTAGGAAATAGAAACCAAATGCACAGTTACAAGATGGGGGATACTTGGCTCAGCAATACTACAAACGAGAAGGATCTTGGAATTGTTGTAGATCGCAAGCTGAATATGAGCCAACAGTGCGATATGGCTGCAAGAAAGGCAAATACTATTTTGAGCTGCATTAATAAAGGTATAGCTTCCAAATCACATGAGGTACTGGTTCCTCTCTATTCGGCCCTGGTTAGGCCTCATCTAGAGTATTGCATCCAGTTCTGGGCTCCACAATTCAAGAAGGACGCAGACAAGCTGGAGCATGTTCAGAGGAGAGCAACCAGGATGATCAGGGGTCTGGAAACAAAGCCCTATGAAGAGAGACTGAAAGAACTGGGCATGTTTAGCCTGGAGAAGAGAAGATTGAGGGGAGACATGATAGCACTCTTCAAATACTTAAAAGGTTGTCACACAGAGGAGGGCCAGGATCTCTTCTCAATCCTCCCAGAGTGCAGGACATGGAATAACGGGCTCAAGTTAAAGGAAGCCAGATTCCAGCTGGACATCAGGAAAAACTTCCTGACTATTAGAGCAGTACGACAATGGAATCAGTTACCTAGGGAGGTTGTGGGCTCTCCCACACTAGAGGCATTCAAGTGACAGCTAGACAACTATCTGTCAGGGATGCTTTGGGATGGATTCCTGCATTGAGCAGGGGGTTGGACTCAATGGCCTTGTAGGCCCCTTCCAACTCTGCTATTCTATGATCCTATGATTCTCTTCTCGATCATCCCAGAGTGCAGGAAATGGAATAACGGGCTCAAGTTACAAGAAGTCAGATTCCGGCTGGACATCAGGATAAAACTTCCTGACTGTTAGAGCAGTACGACAATGGAACCAGTTACCTAGGGGGTTGTGGGCTCTCCCACACTAGAGGCATTCAAGTGACAGCTAGACAACCATCTGTCAGGTATGCTTTAAGGTGGAGTCCTGCATTGAGCAGAGGGTTGGACTTGATGGCCTTATAGACCCCTTCCAACTCTACTATTCTATGATTCTATGATTCCGCCCTCTCTTGGGCTCCCAATATTCAGCCTGAGTCACCTACACCGTTATGGCACTGTCTGCATAAGAGATAAGCTTGTTCCCGGAGAAAATATTGGAAATAGCTTGGAAGCCCATATTTTACATTGTCTCAGAATCTGTAAATACAACAGTATTAGGGATGGTGCCTTAGGGCAAGTTCACTTTGAGTTTATTTTAAGGTTTATATTATTATTTCTAAAGCACTTTGTGATGGATAGGGTGTTGTACAATTACTGTCTCACAAGATTGAATGCTTTGAACATGCTTTCTTGACCCTCCCTAGCAACTTCAGTACACTTCTGGCCCTCTAAAGTTTTATCCTTTCTTCCCATTTGTTATTCTAATCACAAACAAAACATTCCATCTTCTGCAAAAAACGTTGTAACCAGAATTATTTTACTAGATAAGAAAACTCACATTAATTTTATTGACGAGCTTAATTTATTCTAGCCACATAGTTTGATTATTATTTTTTAAAAAATGCTTAATGCCCAATCTTAGAGGTTGCTTACTTCTACAGTTCCGCAAAAGTGCTGATCCAAAGTAACCAGGTTTACAGAACTGGCAGTTCGGTCCGTGTGTGTTGTATAAGCATTTTAAGCACTCTCCAGTATCCTTGTTACACGAGTCTGGGTCTGCTGCATCAATATTATTATTGCAGGAGCATGGGAGACACTGACCCACTGCTACCTTTGGATTCCCATAGAACCCACCAAGGCACTCATCACAGCGATCACCTAACAAACCAAAATTTACACAGAATTTAGTGGATTGAATTTTCATCATAAATTAGTCATCACAACTGTCTAGACCAGCCTTCCTCAACCTGGGGCACTCCAGATGTGTTGGACTACAACTCCCAGAATGCCCCAGCCAGCTGGCTGGGGCATTCTGGGAGATGCAGTCCAACACATCTGGAGTGCCCCAGGTTGAGGAAGGCTGGTCTAGAACAAGACTCACATTTCCAAAAGTAAAAATATGCTGCCCAATTCACAGTAAAATTACACAGAGCCCTCATTGTTAAGCAACTGAAAATGCTCAAATATTATGAAATTGTGGCCTTCTATGTGCCACCTCACTTGAAAACATAATACATTTTCCATTGCCCTCAAACACAGAAACTTTGCTGGATCTATCAGTTCACTTCTACTTTGTCTCTGTTCTACTGGCTCAGCTCTCACTGTGAGAACCTCCCAGTGTTCTCCCAGTTCCTATTGCTACCCATGAGCAGTCTCCAATGCAACATGGGTGCTCACATAAATTACATTGTGCTAAAATAAGGGATCTCTAGTGCAATGACAATAAGTGTTGGCTGGCATGACAGGATTCTGTCACATCAGGCAAGTCTACTGACATTGTGCTAGAAATCCCTCCATGCTATCACAATTTATGTTAGCCTCATGTCGAGTGAACAAGGGCAACCAATTTTAAAAATATTTCCCCAAAAGTAGTCAACCAAACCCATAAGAAAATACATAAATTAAAATTAAAAGGGAACGAAATAATTAAAAAGAAACACATTGAATTTAAATCTAATTATTGATAACCATTTTTGAAAGAGAGTTGCATCTCAACAGAACTGAAATGGATTGAGATTTTCCACAGTCCTTAACAGCAGAATATACAATGAAGAAATTCATAAAAGATGGCAGGCTTCCTACCTGAGTAGCCTGCAAAACAGTCACAGACTAATAGCATTGTCCAAGCATCTTGGTAACAGGAATGTGCAAAGTACCTACGGCTTGAAGGAGAATCTGGACACATACATGGGCGACAGGGCTCTTGTTTGAGAGGATTCCCATAATAACCATCTATGCATCTGCCAAAAGCATAGTGAACATATTTAAAATAACATCATAAGAACATGAATAAAATCGTGTTGGCAGTGGTGCAGCTAGATAATTTCAGAGCCTGGATGTATTATTTTGTTTATTTATTTATTGCATTTCTATACCGCCCAATAGCTGAAGCTCTCTGGGTGCCTTATGTGGAGAGGGGGGTTTAGATGGCCATGTGTATTACTGAAGCACACAACTAACATTCTCTGACCTCCTGTTCCTTGCTTTACAACTGCTTCTGTATTCCTGGAATGTTTGAACGACAACAACACATGGCAGCCAGGATGGTCACTGGTACACCTAGGGGCGACCACATTACACCAGTCTTAAAATCTCTTCACTCACTGTCAGTTAGTTTCCTGGTGAAATGTAAAGTGTTGGTTATCACCTTTAAAGCCCTACATGGTTTGGGTCCAGGCCGCCCAGGGAGCTTCGGCTATTGGGCGGTATAAAAATGCAATAAATAAATAAATAATACCTGCAGGATCGCCTTCTCCCGTACAATCCACCCCACACACTCAGGTCCTCTGGGCAGAATTTCCTTCAGCCAGCCAAAATTAGGCTGACAGGTATTACTCAGAGGACCTTCTCTTCTGCTGCTCCCAGACTGTGGAATAGCCTGCTGGAGGAGATTCGTCAACTTAACAGTCTTTTAATATTTAAGAAAGCTATAAAGACTGATCTCTTCCGGCATGCCTATCCAGTGAAATTTTAGTATGCTTTTAGGATGTTTTTAGGATGTTTTAACAATGTATACTATGTTTTTAATCAGTATTTTATGTATTTTATACTTACCCGCCTAGATCCAAATGGAGAGGAGGGTAAGAAATAATTTATTATTATTATTACTATTATTATTACTTTCCAACCCTGATTTAAAATAATAATAATAATAATAATAATAATAATAATAATAATAATAGCAGCATGTGCATTGCGCTTAAATCATAGGAGGATCAAGACTACAGGAATAAAAAGGAGGTTGCTCCTGCTGCCCTCATCACCTGCTGCTCTCGGGGTGGGTCATGGTGGCGGGGGCTGGACTTTGGCCCCAAGGTCCAGCCCTAGCTGCAACACTGCCTGTTGGATCAGACCAAAGTCCCATCTAGATCAGCATCCTGTTTCCCACAGAGGCCTACTAGATGTCTCTGGGAAGCCCACAAACAGAGCATGAGTGCAACCACACCCTCTCCAGCAACTACATATGAAGAGACAGACTGCCTGTCAACCTGAAGGTGGCATATAGAGGGCAGTATCCAATTGGGGCCTACCACTAGCCCCTCCAGTTCCAGTCTGTGCATGGTCAGCCCCACCAGCCCCTACTCCTTGTGCGACACAATATCCCGCTTCCAGGCGCAAGTCCTGAAATGAGTGGAAACACTTGTTTCTGGAAGGGATAGAGCTCTGCTGACCTCCCTTCTACGATGTCGCATCGGTCAAGTGGTAGGGGCCCCTTGTGGCCTTCCGCATGTGGACTGGAGGTAGTGGGGCTGGCTGCACGCAGAAGGCCACAATTTGGATACTGCCCAGAGTTTCTACAGAAAGGTTCTATTCTATAAAAACAAATGACAGTTCATCCTTTCCCTAATTGCGACTGTAAGAGTACTTACAGTATTGTTCTAAGAACATCAGAACTGCTCTGCTGAATCAGACCAGGGGTTCATCCAGTCCATCATTCTGTTCCCACAGTGGCCAATCAGATGCCTCTGGGACGTGAATGCAACAGCACCCTCTCACTTGTGTTTCCCACCAGATGGTACTGAGACGCAAACTGCCTCCGATACAGGAGGCAAGATATACCCACCATGATCAGTACCCACTATTGATACTGGCAATGTGTTCAGGACTAAGGACCATACAAGAGATCAGGGGATGGATGAAAAATAGTTTGCAAGAAATGGATCTTTCTCATAATTTCAATGTTATGAGGATTCATGTACTTGCCAATACAACATAGAATTCTCCTTCAATTGGTACCATTTGTACAATTTCTGGTGTAAGACCATTTTTAATATGCTCCAATTTGAGATTTATTTATTTGTTTATTTAAACATTTATATCCCGCCCTATATCTCAAGGATAAAATGATACATATTAATTAGAACAATGTATACAATTCTAAAACAAATCAAACCGTTAATATGTTAGATCCAATATGAAATTTTTAAAAAGTAAACAGTATTTGCATGTAAGACATAATGGCTCATAAATATACATAGTGCTAAAGAGGGAAGTTAAAATGCACTATCTTTGTAGATTTGATAAATACCAATCCAGTCCCAGCACAGATGCGGTGCCCACAACAGCAGGATTCCCCAGGGTTCTGTATTTCAGCCCTGATATAACTCCATTTTCCCTCATCCTCTCCCTCGGTATGAGCATGCTTGCATGCATGATGTCAGCACAAAGGCCATTGTATGCATCTTTCATATGCCCCATCAAACCTTTCCATAAGTTTACTTTCCCTCAACCATTCACGTCCCCTGCTAATTTCCCTTCCAATCCTTTAAACATGTGTACTAAATTCGCATGGGCAAAATACCTGTCCACCCATACCTTTCGCAGTTGGCTCCCGTCGTAAACCTGCTGCAGTTGACACATGCTCCAGTCTGTGGGTCGCAAAGCTCTGCAAAGCCGTTGCAAGGGCAAGGCCGACAATGGGGGAAGCCAAAATATCCAGCCAAGCATCGGCTACACTGTCGGCCGTCCGCTTCTGGCCGGCATGAACATTGTCCCGTCACCTGGTCACACAGAGCACTCACTGATCCTTGTGGATGACAGTCACATGCTTGATGAAAGAAGCAGAGAGGATGTCTGGGTGACATATGGGTTAGTTACCTTAATATAAAGTCCTCAATGTGATGCAAGCCAGGAATCTCTGTGGCTACCTCTTGCTTTCAGTGCAAACTGCCTTACATATCTCTGTGAGGTAAGTCAATGTTATTTCTCTTTTTACAGATGGGGAATACAGGCTGTGAAAGAACGACATGTCTAAGGCTACCCAGTGCATCCATGTCTGATATTTGGATCTCCTGAGTTCCAGGAAAAACGTCTGTCCATTGTTCCATACAGTAGAACAGCCTTCCCCAACCTGGTGCCCTCCAGAGGTGTGGGACTACAACTCCCATAACCCCCCTCCCAAACAGATGGCTGGGGTTGTGAGAGTTGTAGTCCCACACCTCTGGGGATCACCAGGTTGGGGAAGGCTGAAGGTTTTTTTTTTAATGTGGAGGCAAGTTAAAGGCGAGCAGCTACACATTTAAAGAACAAAATCTATCACTTAAAACTAGTGCAGACCAGTACTTACGGAGACAACCATGGGACCCCAAACTATGGCTTCCAGCTGAACATTTATCGCAACAGCGGCCCATGACGTTTGCTTTGCACTGACATTGCCCTCCAAGTTTCTCACAGTTGAAGTTCACTGAACCTTGCGGATGACACCTGCAGGCTTTCAGAGGATACACACTCTATTTATAACTTCATAAAAATAGATGGAACTATGCAATTCTGTGTTTGCTCATTTAACTTATTTATATCTCGCCCTTCTTCAGGACAACAAAATAATAAGATTAAAATACTATCAACGTAACCTAAACTTAATTAAAAGTGGCATCATAAATGGTGAAACAGGGAAGCCAACCCAAATATTTCTACGTAAGAACATTAGACGAGCCCTGCTTGAGCAGAACTAGGGCCTACCTAGTCCAGTATTCTGTTCACACAGTGGCCAACCAACAGACCACAAGTAGGACAGGAGTGCAAGAGCACCCTCCCACCCATGTTCCCTAGAAACTGGTCTACATAGGTATACTTCTGCTGATACTGGTACTGATCCAAAGGGAGAGGCGGGTAAGAAATTATTATTATTATTATTATTATTATTATTATTATTATTATTATTGCCATCAGGATTAGTAGCCATTGATAACCTTATCTACCATGAATTTATCTAATCCCCTTTTAAAGCCATCCAAATTGTTGGCCATCACTACATCTTGTGGAGGTGAAGTCCATTGTTTAACAATGCACTACTTGAAGAAGCATTTCCATTTATCGGTTCTGAATCTCCCACCAAACTGCTTCATGAGACGGCCCTGGGTTTTAGTATAATGAGAGAGGGAGAAAAAGCCTCCCTATCCACTTTTTTCACAGCATGCATAATTTTGTAAACCTCTACTATGTCCTCCTTGACTCACCTTTCATTCCAAGCTAAACAGCCCCAGTTGTTGTAACCTTTCCCCACAGGGGTGTTGCCCCAGCCTCTTGATCATTTTAGTTGCCTTCTTCTGCACTTTTTCAGCTCTACAATATCCTTTTTTAGTTGCAGTGACCAGAACTGTACCCAGTATTCCAAGAGTGGTCACACCGCAGATTTGTATGAGGGGTAATGATACTGGCAGTTTTATTTTTCAATGACTTTCCTAATGATGCCTAACTTGGAATTTGCCTCTTTCACAGCAGATGCCTACTGAGCTGCCATTTTCATTGAGCTGTCTACCATAACCCCAAGATATCTTCCTTGGTTAGGCACCTCTGGCTCAGATACCATCAGTATTTGTCCTGCTTCCTATAACACACTTTGTTCCGCTTCCTATAGTATGGCCATTTCTACACCTGCCTTTCCCCCCGGGATCGCCCGGGGATCATCCCTGTGCATCCAAATGTCACACAGGGGATCCCAGGAGCAGGCAGGGATGATCCCTCCATTTTCCTGGAAGTACCCTTTTGTACTTCCTTGGAAAATACGGACTGTTTGCGAAGGTTGCAACCAGAAAAGCAAGCGCCATGAATACTTACAAACTGCTCCATTGTGAATACGAGCAGAGAGACTTGCTATTAGTTTTGCACACACTTCTGGTAGGATATGCGGTCCAATTTCTGAAGCTATTTCAATGCAGTGGTACCGCTGGTACTCTTCTAAATCGTTTTTGTTGCAAAGGTTTTCCACGGAACTGATTCTGGGAATGAGTCCAAGCTTTAGAATTGACAAAAGCAAAGCAACGTTTTAGCCGACTGAATAGAAAAGTATAGTTTAGCAAGATCCTATTTAATAGTTGAATTGGATTAATAATGTATTTTTCCAATGGGAATATTATTGCCTGATGACTCATAAAGATGTATCATTATTGGCCCATTCATTGCAGCTTTCTAGGCACTATTGGCTTGCAAAGACTGTTAACATCCCTCAAGCTAATCACTCTTTTCCTTTGTTGTACATTTGATGCACATAATCAGTTCACATCCCGAGTACACCTGTAAGTGGATAACTTAATTTTTTGGTGCAGGAACTTAAAAGGCACGTGGGTGTAAAATACCACATTCCAGTTGTGACCTTACCCAGGAATAAAGAGATGATGCAGATGTGGTTGGATGAAATAGGGACACAATTTTGGGCTTCTTTAAATGAGCGATTGATAGCACACTCATGACTGGCCACTCATGGAAGTTTGTAGGTCATTGGGATGATGTCACAAGCTTCCTGCTCCTCTCTCACTCTTTCCTTTGGTTATTCCACTTAAAAATAAATGTTGGAAAACATGCTTCTTCTGAAATATCCCGATTCTTCCTGCTGTGTGCAGTCCTACAAAACACCCACTAGAGGGCGCTATCCCATTCAACGATATGAGCTGGGAAGTTTTAAATTACAGACCACATGGCCGCTGTTCTCCTCCCGTGTAATTCAACTCATTTCAAATGCAGAAGAGAAGTAGGAAGCAAAGTGCCAATAAGCAAACATGGACTGGAGGAGGATCGCCCCACCCTCCTCTTTCATCAGCAAGACTGCCCTTCAACGCAGATGCCCCCCAAGAAGGGAGGTTCTGCGATATAGCGCAAGGCTGGCAATACACAGGGACAGAAGAGTGGTTTTATTTTATGTGGAGGAAAAAACCGGGACTTTCCCCACTATAAAAAATCACAGAAAATGGAGAATAGGTGAGATAACCGCAGGACAGGCATGATGTTATGTGAGTACCACACTACAAAATGGCAACAAGGCAAGATGAAATAGCGATAGAACTCTGGACGTCAGACTCGGTCGACTCATCTGTATGTTTCTACTAGTGCTGTGCTGAAAATTTTGACCATTCCATTTTCAGCATTTCATGGGGGATGTGGCAAAAATGAAAACTCGAGCGAAAGAGGTTGGGGGAGGTGAGAATTTTCTCCTTGGGGAGGGGAACAGGTTTTCCACATAACTTTTTAAATGTAGCCAGTTGTTGAGGGCTCTGCTTTTCTTTCTTTCTTTCTTTCTTTCTTTCTTTCTTTCTTTCTTTCTTTCTTTCTTTCTATTTATTCTTTTCCTTAAAACACCCTCACATTTTCAGGTCCCAGGAGTGCTTATTTGAAGATTATTGAGGAGGGTGAGGTCACATGGACCCTTTCTACAGCTAAGGATTATAGCGCAACAATGCACACACATGAAAGTGACCAACACTTGACGTGCTAATGAAACGGAGTTCGAAATTGTGGGTGCATACCAGGAAAAAGAAATAGGTATGACAGAGCTCATAGCCTCTGTTCTTCGGTCACATATTTTGGCGTTGAGGGATGCCCTCTTGAGGCACAAATCCTTTTAAGTCCCACCCCTCTGTGAGACCCATTTAGGCCCAGAAAGAGTTGCTTTCCCTGGCCCAGGGTTGGGAGTGGCTGGGAAGGAGGCAGACTTTTTTTTCTGTCCCACAGGTTTCACACCCCTCCTTTTTCCTCTTAATGAAATCATTGGAGGGCAAATACTTACACCAGTTTGAGGCAGAGAGACAAAATAAAATAAAATAAAATAAAATAGCTTCTTAAAGGAGCCCTTGGTTGAAGGATAGATTATACATTTTAAAAATAATTAAATAAAAGGAGAAAAGGACAGAGGTTTGATGGTTAAGGCAAAGGAAATGATTCTGCATAGAAAGAGATATCAAACAAATAAGCTAATAAAGAAGAATTTTAAGGCCAAAAGAATACCACGTTCTGAGCAAAAAAAAGGGAATGAGCAAGGATCTAAAACAGAATCTGTTTTATTGCTTAATTTATGTAGTTTTGTGATTGATACTCACCTGTCTGTCAGGTAGAATTTACATTGATTGATTGATTATTTATATCATATAATGGAAGGAATACATTGATTCTATGTATCCATTCATCAATTGCTCAAGAAAATGAGATCACACAGGAAGGAAAAGTTGTTATTTAGCACATCTACTTACTGCGTCAATCAGTATGGTTGATTGAGTCTTTGGGTCAGAGGCAGAAGACTTGGAGAAATAGACATCTATAAAATATTCTCTTCCTGGTTCTAAGCATACTGGAGTAGGTAGCAGTTCCATTCTGTTTAAGAGAAGGAATAAATCATCATGAATTTAAAAAATCCAGTTACCCTTTAACTTAGAGTTAATTATTCTGATGTGTATATGCACACTAGAAGTCTCTGTGTGCATGAAAAATGGGGATAGGTGAAGTGCGGGGAAAGATCAAAGGCAGGGACACCTTCTTCTTTGGGACTCTTATTCCCCAACACATTAACTTTGCAAGAGTATGTATGTTCCAATAGTAGTCTGAAAAAACAGGTAATATCCAGACCTCATTGTAGATGGTAGAGCAAGTGAGTGCAGCTCTTGAAGGGCTGCATTGTTCCTGCAATGTTCAGTCTCCGTGGTACCAGAAGGCTTTATAACAATGCTTGCTATCCAATCTTCTAAAGACTGCATGTTTGGGAAGAAAATAAATAAGTGGGTTTTCATATCAATTTGGAATATTTAGTATTTTGTTATATAAATCAATAAATCAGAAACATCTTGAATTATTTAACAAGGGAACAAGGGCAAACCCAACAAGGCATGGATGAATGCTTCTGCTCCACCAGGAACATTTGTTCCAGGCCAGGGAACACAACCCCCATGTGAAAATAGTTTTCTGCATACAGATCGTCTTGGTGCATGCCAGTCTGTGTGTGCTGGACAAACAGTCCAATTTAGCAGTATATAATCCACGTATCTTAACCCATACATATTGCCATGTTTGGGGTGACCCTATGGAAAGGAGGACAGATCTCCTGTATCTTTAACAGTTGTAATGAAAACGGCATTTCAGCAGGTGTCATTTGTATGCATGCAGCACCTGGTGAAATTCCCCTCTTCATCCCAACAGTTAAAGCTGCAGGAACCCTGAGCCCTTGACCAGATACAAAAGAGGGCAGGGCTCCTGCAGCTTTAACTGTTGGGATGAAGAGGGAATTTCACCAGGTGCTGCATGCATACCAATGACACCTGCTGAAATTCCCTTTTCTATACAACTGTTGAAGATACAGGAGCCCTGTCCTCCTTTCCATAGGGTCCACCCTAGCCATGTGGCAGCTAGTCATGAGGTTGGGCATTTCGTACCCTGCTACTTGTCTGATTCCTGTAGGGATGAATGCAAGCAATTTGGCTATAAAAGACTCACTATGCAATCATTGGCTGGCAAAACCTCACCCATGCAATTAGATCTAAGATTTATCATGGAAGTATTTTGGTTCTTAACGGCCCCCGACTATGCAGTAATTCTCAGTTCTTACCACACAGGGAGCCGTTCCAAAGAAATATTTATCCCACCAAACCAATGAGTGATTTTTACCATGTCAGAGCTAACCTTGAAGATCACAACAAATTTGGCAGGATTTTGTTCAATATATGCCATGCACACATTTTTAATATGTCCTGTGTTTTGCTTTATTTCAAAGGCCTGGCTTTTAATTTTAATTGTGTTACAAAACAAGTTGAACAGATCCTGAGAAAATTAGGAAGAACAATAACTACCTCGGGCTCATAGCGAATGATGATATTAAAATCCATCAGGGAAGGGATGTTGTTGATTGTAAACCTTAGTCCTGCTCCGCTTCGGACACGTACAAATCCCAGTCCTGACCATGTCACAGGTTTTCCTGGAATGGACTCCCTAATAACAACATCCAGAGCAGAGTTCCTGCCAGACAGAGCTGAACCCTGAAAGGAGATATTTGCATTTCAAAACAAACAAGTTTATTCTGGAAACTTCAGTATAACCTCCACCCACCCACCCACCCCATCATCCAATCCCATTCTAGTCAGAGTACCCCAGACCAGCCTTCCTAAACCTTGTACCCTCCAGATGTTTTGGACTGCAACTCCCATAAATCGGAAGGATTGTGGGAGTTGTAGTCCAAAACATCTGGAGGGTACCGGGTTGGGGAAAGCTGCCATAGACTCTTTTGTTCCCTCTCTTCTACCACCGTCAAGGCCTCCTCTTGAGTGGAGAGACCCTGCCAGTTCTATTGCCCTCTCTGGAAAGGAAGAATGAATTAGGCCAGCACCAACCTCAACATTAGTGTGAGTGGACCAAACAAGAGTAGCAGCAAAGTTGAATGGTAACTATCTCCATCCAACTCTAAATGGACAAGGGACACAGCCTCCATAGCCTTATTAGTTTCTATGCTAGGCATACACCTACGCATTCGCTCACAACTGACACTTCAAATCTTCAACTTTGTGACCAATGCTCTTCAGCCATTAATCAGCATTCTGTTTTATATCTCAGCTAAACTGGCTAACACATAATCGGAACCATGCATGAGCTATGCAAAACGTTTGCATTTTGTACCCTTGATGTGTCAGTGAGCATTTCTACATGAGGCTTTCATTGCACGCTTGTGATTGGCCACTCATAGAGGTTTAGGGGGTCCTTTACATGATGTCTTCATCCTCCAGAGCATCTCCTGCACTTTTTGAGCGTTATCCCACTTTTAAAAAGATCAGAGATAAGCTGAAATGAAAGTTAATGTGTCATATCGATAGTGTGTACTGTTGGCGTTGTGTTATATAATACAGCCACCAGATGGCAATGTGGGCATTGATGGCGCAGATGGCATTGAACATATAGAGCTTTGCTGAGAAAAGAAGTTTTCAATTCAAATCTAAAGGAGCCCAATGTAAAATGTGCAAAGGAAGCGGAATAAGAGAGCCCCAGTAAGGATGCGGGATTTCAGTCTCATGGGATGAACAAAATTTCAGGCCAACCTGAAGTGGATTGGAAGAGGACTAATTTCCCTAGGCATTTCTTTTGAGGCAATGTATGTCCTTTGGGAGTTCTAACAGAAAGTTCCTGTTAACTAGGGGTGTGCACGGACCCCCCGCTCCGCTCCGCGCTGCTCCGCCCATACTCCGCTCCTCTTCGCTGCGGAGCTCCGGCTCCGAATCGGAGCTCCGCAGTGGAGGGGAGTGGCGCCAGGTAAGGCCGGGAGAGGAGGGCGGGGGGGGGGGTGTTACCGGGCCCTGCCGCTGTCACCGCCCGTGCGGCGACAGCAGCAGAGCCCGGTAAGGGACCAAGGGGGAGGGGGCCTTACCTGCCTCCGTCCGTGGTCCGTTGCCTTCTTCAATTGAGCCCGCGGTTCAACCAGGAAGTCTGGGCCGCAAGCGCGGCCTAGACTTCCTGGTTGAACCGCGGGCTCAATTGAAGAAGCCAACGGACTGCGGATGGACGCAGGTAAGGGAGAGGAGGGCGGGTTTACCAGGCCCTGCCGCTGTCGCTGCATGGGCGACAGCGACAGCGGCAGGGCCCGGTAAACCCCACTTCCCTTTCCGGCGGAGCTCCGGATCGAGCCGAAGGATCTGCCTTCACCTCGATCCTCTTCACCACGCTCTGCCGGCCCCCCAATCTTCTTCGCCTCCACTTTAAGGGCAGGCGAAGCCCCCCGCTCCGCTTCTAATTCGCCGGTCCGATTAGAAGCGGAGCACATCCCTACTGTTAACCATTTCACCAATATCATAACCGACAAACATGGGAGAGACCCAAATAAGGCACACCTTTCCAAGGATCTTGAACCAGTCTGACTTTTTGACAGACAATCTTTAACTTTTCTTGCCATTTATTACAGAGCAATTAATAGAACATTAGATTTACCTGTCTAACCACTGCTTTTCTTATGCCTCTTTTCTTATTCCTGTTCAAGATGATTTTTCCATTTTCAATTGCAAAATCATAACCTTGTTGTCGAAAATAGACATCACACCGTGGTATAGCTGTGGGTTGAATCTTATAAACAGGCGTTTGAAGTGGTAATAGTGTCAGAGTGTTCACTTTAGTTTTTTTAGTTGTCAGTATACACAATTTCATTACACATTGCCTACTTACTTCCAAGCACATCTTTGCAGCTACAGGGACTAGCAACCTGCTCTTTGTTTTAAAATAAAAGCCAAGATTCTAAGGAGCCCTGCAGTACACTTCCTGTTATGATTTATGGTAGCCTCTCCCAATCCGGTACCCTCGATGATTTGAACTAGAACTACCATTACCCCAAACTCCCATTACCCCTCACCATTGGCCATGCTGGCTGGGGATCATAGGAGTTATAGTGCAAAACATCTGGAAGGCACCCCTGTGGGGAAGTCTGGGCTATGACATACACATAACTCTGCGTAAATGAATATCTTACTACAGTCGTAAGGTGTACTAAGATACCTAACTACAGCTGTAGTAAGACGAATGGTTGTAGTAAGATGAATATCTTACAATTGTAGGGTGAAGTAAAAATACCAAATAAAATATGCGACTCTCTTTTCTACAGCTTCCTCTCTTGCCCTCTGCCTCCTGCTAACTTTAACTGATTCCCATCCATATTTTGATCTGTATTACGATAACTATAACTTGGATTGTCAGTGAAGATAAATATAATACCAAAGGTGAAGATCCCGGGAGAGGCATTGAGTCTTCTGCTTCATATATATAATAGTCCAAAGGAAGGAAAAAGTATCCTGTTGCTGGTTCAGTACACTGACGGCCCACGATGTTAGGAAGGCACTCGCACTGACCATTGGTAGTTGTGCACCTGGCAGAAAAGACCGGAAGAGGAAACACTGCAAGCCCCCCTACAGTCATAGATACAATAAATGTACATATAATGTTTTGCACCAGGAGACATTCTTCCTTTAATGTAAATGCTCTCCTAGGGTATGGCTAGACGAGGAGGTGGAGGGGGATGATCTCACGATATGATGATCACAAGATCCTCCCCCTCAGTCTACACATGGCACGTGACATCCCGGAAGGAAGAGGACGTTGCGCCCGCCATTTTGTTTTTGTTTTTTAATTGAAAAAGAGCGCAGGAGCACTCCTATGAAAAAGTGAGGGTTTTTTTAAAAAACCCAACAACAACCTCCTGCTCCCCCCACTCCACCCCCGATGGGCACGGAGCTCCTGAGGAGCCCCATGCCCGGTACCCAGCTCCTCGCAGTTACTCGAAGGATCTGGGACAAAACTGGGACAGCCAACCACATGTCCCACGGTCTTGGGATCATCCCGAGACTGCGGGAAAAGTCAGAATTAAAGGGTAGGGCAATATCCCGGGGAAAGGGAGGGATCATCCCTCCCTGCTCCCGGGATCCCCCTGTGCGTCATGTGGACGCACAGGGACGATCCCGGATGATCCCCGAGATATCACCCCATCTAGACATGCCCCTATAGTAGCCAAAGAAGCCTCCCGATATGGCTAGCTGACAGCCATCCTGCTTAAGTCTAATGCTTAAGTTCATACCTGTGGTTTCCTCTGATTCTAATGGCAAAGAAAGGAAAGGTCTGACCAGACATTAGAGGCATTTCTGTGTCACATTCACCACTTTGAATGGGAGTTCTTGGGGCAAATGTTCTTAGGTGTTGGAATGAAATATCTGGAATAGGAACTCAAAAACTTACAAATTATTGTGGGCACCACCAATGTCACAGTTGCATGGAGAACAGCCATAAATGTTACTTCCAAGACCCCAGTATCCTTGCTGCAGTAAAACACACACACACACACAAGGAAAGAAAAGAAAAGAAAAGGGAAAAATGGTTATCCTATTGTACATAAAAATTGTTTTACTTAATGAACATGTTGGTTGTTCGACTCCATTCAAAGTAAGTATGTGAACAGAGCAACATCGGAAAAGGTGCAACTGAGTGATACTTGTATGGATACAGGAAAATAAGGTACTGTGTTGAGTTCTCCTATTACCAGACTCAAAGCAGCCCTCTTCCACCCGCCAAAACTGGAATGAGTGAAACCCATTTGTGTTTCCCTTGGGTGTGGAACCTAGCAGCAAACAATACTTTTTGGGTTTCCGTTATGGATAGTATGCTAACTCTGAGCCCTGGTCCCTTAGAAGGAACAAAGCCTTCTCAGTTTAATGCTCATACTTTTTGTTTTCCTTATTTGTCGTTGCAAATGTAGTAACGAAGCGTTACGGAGATACTGCCATTTGGTTCAGAACTGCTTCAGATTTCTTCCTTTTCGTTGGTATCCTATAGACCTTTGAAAGGCACAAAATTTAACCCAGACGGCCACTGAACTATTCATAAACATGGGATATTGCAAGAACTCCCTGTGAAAGCCCTCATGAGTACGTACAAGACATTCTTCGCAATGTTGCCCAGTGGCAAACTGCTGGCACAGACACTCTCCAGTCACTGCGTTGCAAGCAGAGAAAGGCAAACTTCCAGAAGGGTCACAGTTGCAGGCTGAAAGAACACAATGTACAGTCACCACCTCTGTTAGTGTACCCCGTTCCCCTCCCCCCAGAAGTGTGTGAGAACCACATCTCACAGTGTGGGAATGTACCTCCCAGATACAGCATGAATGAGCAAGTATGGGCCTTTGCCAACCACACCACTCTACTCCTGAATGCCACTTACATCACTTCTAATTATTATGTCATCTTCGAAGCATTGACATTGGGAGCTTATCATAGGGAAGGAGGAAAAGGATGCAGAATGGCACAAAGAAATGGGTGATTGGCCATCATTGCTAACCACAGAGCCAGCTGTCTCTTCCTCTTTGCACCTCCTTCCCAGAATGAAAGGCTTGGCAGCAGGCTGGAGATACCATTTCTTCGATTCTAAGACGCCATCGATTGTAAGACGCACACTAATTTCAGTACCGCCAACAGAAAAAAAGCTTTGATTCTAACAAATAATCAACGCACCCGCGATTGTAAGACGCACCCCGTTTTTAGAGATGTTTATATGGTAAAAAAAAGCGCGTCTTAGAATTGAAGAAATACCGTATTTAGCATCTCTTTGCAGATCTGGCCCCTGTCTTGATGGCGGCGGCTCTGCACTGCGAAGCATCGGGCTTCCAAATTGGCGCTCCTTCTGGCATCTGCATGGGAAGGAGCACCAATGGGGAGTTGCCGCTGCTGCCGCCGCTGGACTGGGCACCAAGGAAGGGGGAGGAACAGGCCAGCTGGCTCTCCTCCCTTGGACTTTATTATTATTATTATTATTATTATTATTATTATTATTATTATTATTATTTATTTATATAGCACCATCAATGTACATGGTGCTGTACAGATAACACAGTAAATAGCAAGACCCTGCCGCATAGGCTTACAATCTAATAAGTTGTAGTAAACAATAAAGAGGGAAGGAGAATGCAAACAGGCACAGGGAAGTGTAAACAGGCACCGGGTAGGGTGAAGCTAACAGTATAGAGTCAGAACAAACTCAATATTTGAAGGCTATAGGGAAAAGAAAAGTTTTTAGCTGAGTTTTAAAAGCAGTGATTGAGTTTGTAGTTCTCAAGTGTTCTGGAAGAGCGTTCCAGGCGTAAGGGGCAGCAGGAGAAAAAGGACGAAGCCGAGCAAGGGAAGTGGAGGTCCTTGGGCAGGCGAGAAGCATGGCATCAGAGGAGCGGAGAGCACAAGCGGGGCGATAGTGTGAGGTGAGAGAGGAGAGATAGGCAGGAGCTAGACCGTGAAGAGCTTTGAAGGTCAGCAGGAGAAGTTTATATTGGATTCTGGAGTGAATTGGAAGCCAATGAAGAGATTTCAGAAGTGGAGTGACCTGGTCAGAGCGGCGGGCCAAGAAGATGATCTTAGCGGCAGAGTGGTGGACAGAGACCAGCGGACTGATGTGCGACGAAGGAAGGCCAGAGAGAAGAAGGTTGCAGTAGTCCAACCGAGTTCCTCTCTCCCACCCCACCGTTTTTTAAAAATTTGTAGATGGGCAGCCAAAGTGAAGTCAGAGGGAGGAGAGCCAGCTGCCCCATTCCTCCCCACTCCCGGGTGCTTGGCCCCCGTTCCTCCCATTTCCCCTGTGCTCGGCCCAGCAGCAGCGCCGGCCTCCCGGCTGCCCCGTTCCTCTCCTCCCTCATTGTTGTTGTTTAATTATTATTATTTATTTACATTGGGGACCCCGACTTGGACCTCCCTGTCTGCCCCCTTCCCTCTCCAGCCCAGCCGATGGCGATCAATCAGGGGGTGCCATTAGCTCTGCAGCCAAAACAGTCAGGGTAAATCCCCGACTTTTTTTCAGGCAGGGTTTCTGGGGTTTGCCCCCAGATGGGTTCACAATGGCAGCTGCATCATGTAGATGACCTGCCGCCACTCCGAATCCACCCCGGGGCAAACCCTTCATCAAGACAAGCCTCAAGTAATATACAACTGGTATTATCTGAGATTGCAGCAGGGCACAGACTGAATTTGGGAATAAGCAAGGTTAAAACAAAGTCTGGCCGCTCTAGATAAAAAGCTACATTCATATTTAATTTTGAAAAAGCCACGAGATAGACTTCCATTTATTACGTATTTCCTGAGGCCAGAACAATTCTGCAACATATCTAAGGCGAATATAAAGCTAGGAGATATGAGGGACAATTTCTCCTTTCCTCTGTGTTTTATAGTGCAACTTTTCCCTTGGGATGAAATTTTTTACATGCCCTTCATCACAATAACTGAGCCAATGAAATAACACATACGTGTGTGTGCGTGTGTGTCTTCATAGTGCAGTAAGTCCCCTACTTTTTAAATGTGCAGCTTCAAGGAAAAGCCACTGCTAGTTGGGGGCTGCACTGTATAAACAACGGCGCAGTCACTCTGCTGTAAAATAGGGTGAATAGATTTAAGACCTGCAACTTAACATGTTTTGAAATCAGAGCATGATCATGCTTTTGCATCCACATCTATTTTTAATATTTAGAAAGGGAGGAAAAGAAGGAAAAACCCATACGCTGACAGCCAAGGGGATCACTTCCAGTCATTCCATAATAGTTTGGCTTGCACATGTCACAACGAACTCCTTCCACGTTTTCTTTGCAATGGCACTGGCCAGCAATAGTTCCAAGAACAGGGTCAGTACGACCTTCGCACAGCCCATTGTACAAGGTACCATCTGGGTCACAGGCACAGGCTATGGACACATAGACAGACATTGATGTAAGTGGTCACATGTAAGCAATAGCCAATATAACATTAGTTAGCCTATTAGTCGGTCTTTGTATTGCTAAACTTTACATAGGGAAAGAAGGAAAGGAACCTCTCGTGCAAGCACTTGAGTCATTACTGACTCCTAGAGGGACGCCTGCTTTCGCTGACGTTTTCTTGGCAGACTTTGTAGCGGGGTGGTTTGCCATTGCCTTCCCCAGTCGCAGTTACCTTTCCCCTAGCTAGCTGGGTACTCATTTTACCGACCTCGGAAGGATGGAAGGCTGAGTCGACCTGAGCTGGCTGCCTGAGAACCAGCTTCCGCTGGGATCAAACTCAGGCCGTGGGGAGAGTTTCGGCTGCAGTAACTGCCGCTTACCACTCTGCGCCACACGAGGCTGCTAAACTTTACATAACAGACCATAATATCCTTTCATTGAGAAGCTCAAATGTAAAATATATACATATATAGGAAGAGGAGTTGAAACTAACATCGGAGAACAAACGACTCCTTTATTGTAGAACACATGAAGTGTTATAGTTTTAGAATGAGAAGCTGTACATATTTTTATGTACCTAATGCAAACAGGAATAATTTGGCTAAACAAGAGTACTTTCTCACACACTTGAGAAAGACAAAAGAACACGGCGTGAAAACACAGGTCAGGTTTCCTTTGCAGAGCAGCGCATATAGGCTAAGGCAGGGGCTGAGAACCTCAATCCCAAAGGCCAGGTACAGTCCTCTGGGGTTCCCCAGATGGCCACACTCCTACTACCCTGTCCACCAATCATTTGCTGGTTTCCCAGATCATGTGCAGTTCCCCCCCCCAATCTAAAAGCTTGAAATGCCTCTCCCAAGGCTTAGTTATGGGCAGTAAGAACTTTATGCTACAATATGCTGGATTTTAAAGTATTTTTGTATCTTTGGCCACGCCCCCTTTGCCATTGGCCACACCCACTAGAATGTGGCCACAAGAGCTTTTCTGAAACTGAATTTGGCCCTCAGGCTGAAAGGTTCCCCACTCCTTGGCTAAGCCTTCAGCCTTTTCTTAAGCAAAGAAGGGTGCATAAAGGCCAACTCCCTCATCTGAAGAAAAGAGAGAGGACGTTATCCTAAATCATAGTTAGCTTTTCCCTAGAACTCTTTGGTTTTTGTATTATGTATCTCTAAGGTTTTTCAAAAAGCAGAAACTTACCTACGTCTGCACCTGTTCATTCCCCATCCATTCCCGGTCTGCCATCCGAGATCTAAATCAATGGCTTCTGCCAATATGTACAACTTAGGCCTTTTCTACACCTAAGGATTATCCCAGAAAAATGGAGGGATCATCCCTGCCTGCTCCTGGGATCCCCTGTGCATGCACAGGGATGATCCCGGGACAATCCCTGGAAAAAAGGCAGGTGTAGACATGCCCTTACTGAGTTAGTTCCCTGTTGTTTAGCATCTTGGCTCATGAATACTAAATTCTTGATTAACAAGTAGATTCAGACTGGATCCCATTGAAATCAATGGGACGAGTCATTATGCCTCTTCTGGATCCAATCCTATAGTTTTCATACTTACGGATACATGCATGAAGGTCTGAAATTGCCCTATGGGGATCCTGATAAAAGAAAAGCTTGCACTGATCACAGTGTTGTCCCACTGTATTATGTTGACAGTCTTCACATACTCCGCCACTGATGCGATTATTAGAAAGATACACCGCCATATCAAAATGGCATCTTTCAGAATGACCATTGCATTCACACTCTGAAAGAGAATACAAAGATCAGTTGTATCTGTATGCAAGGAGAGAGACAGTATAAATCTAACTATTAAAAACAGGCTCCAGAACTTATTGAACTTTGTAGGAGAGGTTGTGGGCAGTCCTTACATAGAAAGGAACTCACAACATAAAGTTCAACCTATCAGAGGATGGAATTTTTAGCCAATGCATTGCGATGGCAGACTGCCATTCACAAGTCCCATAAAAAGCAATTTACTTAATTTTTAGGTACTTTGGCAAGCATTTTCCTGTGATCCTTCTGCGGGCCTCCAGGGAGCATCATTGTAGAAAGGTTTACATCTGTCACAGGACAAACCATCTGTGTTATGCTCGCAGAGGCAACTCCCATGGACCTGCAATATGTCAATGATAATAAATGTAAATCACAAAATTATAAGCAGTGCCTTGCTTTTCCTTGGATCCACCAGGATTTTTTCTCGTGCAAGTCCCCCAGAAATGAACTGGATATACATACTCACACCACTAACACACTAACACACACACACACACATCCTGGTTATAAGATATATATTACCAGTAGTATAACGAGGCTGGGTAAAAGGACCAAGAAAAATTCCTGCAACATGACTATTAAGGTTACAGAAGCCTCATCCTTCATTGTAGCTGGTCAACGTATCTGGGAGCTGTTGGCTTGTAGAAGAGAAGACTGGTACAATTTTAGCTTGGGCACAACCTGGGCAAGGGTGATCTAAGATCTGTTCAAGGGAGGCAGGGAAGAGAATACTACATCTAATGGCAGGAATGATTGAGTCGTGCCATAAATTTCCTTCAACAACATAATCTGTAACTTAGAGGTCTTTGGTGCCATCTAGGGCTTGGGTGGGCAGATTTCAGGAAGGCAGGATTTGCTTTGGGTTTTTTTACTAGAATCCCAAGATCCACCAACCACAGGCTGGTGCAGAAGACATATTTAGAATTAAAGAGCCCAAGAATTTATTTTCAGCACCAGAAATGAATGGAGCTTACAGCCCTTCCAAACAAAAATCCACTCCTGGTAACCCCAAGCTTTCTTCATTTCAGCAGTATAATTTAGGACAGGAGGAGAGTCATTCAGTGGCTGCTATTGTTAAATAATTGGGAACAAGAACCCTTGCCAATCTACTGCAATTCACCCATAGAACTACCCAAAAATCTAGATCCCTTCTGCTCTAGGGAAAGTATTAATTGAGGGAAGCTTTAGAAAGAGGTGTTCCCATCCGTCTTTCCCTGGTCCAAATTCCTCCCTCTCTCCCTTTGTCTAGTTGAATGTTATAAGATCACATTTGCACTTATGCTAAGTTTTCTCTTAACCATGATTTACAAACCTGCTTCAAGCCCAGGTTTTGAAGCCTGATAAAGATGAGAATCCTGGTTAGCACTGGGAAAGGTAATGAGCTTTTCTAGATGAGGCTGTTTAACCAACTGCTTCTCCTCCCAGATTCTTTAAAGAATTAAGATTGCACCTCTATGCAAAGCTGTTTACCTTTCCTGCCTTTCCACTACATAACCTCTAGGTGGTGCTGTGATACAGCGGAATAACGCAACTACACTGACAGAGATTTGCACTTTGTTTTGAAATACTAAAAAAATACTAATTCCCCTCTCCTCAACACCCCCCCTCCCCATGAAAGTGCTTTGAAAGTACAGGGGTGAAACTGGAGGATGACGTCGTCTAAAGCACTTGTGAGCAACCTTGATTGAGGAATGGGGAGAGCACAATAAAAGCCTCATCTAGAAAAGTTTGTAGTATCACACCATGAATAAGGGTGACAAGGGAAAGGTGGAAGTAATATCAGAAAGGGGTGAGAAAGTTAACTCTGAAGCTAACTCTTGATCTGCAGACCACAGTTTGGAGGAGCTAGCATTATGGCTACACTAGACTTTTTGAGGCGTGCTATAATTCTTCAAAAGTAGAGGAATATGCAAAAAAAGAGTACAAACACCCTGTACCTTTAATAGCTGTGTAAAAAAGGAAATTTAAATATATGCTACTTTTCTCATTCATCATGACAAAATGGACCAAGCAAAATTCCTGCAACACAACTATTAAGGTTACAGAAGCCCATCCTTCATTGTAGCTGGTCAATTTATTTGGGAGTTGTTGGCTTGTAAATGAGAAGACTGTTACAACTTTAGCTTGGCATCCAGGTTTTGATCTCTGATCTAGAGCAGTTAATTCTGACAAATCATTCTGAAGCTCTGCTGCTCTGTATTTCAGTAGATGGCATAAGATAATATTATGGATTTCGTCCTGAAGGTAAAGCTAAAATATCTCCCCCAAAAAATAGAATACCAGGAAGGAGTGGGATGGAGTATCCTGGAAGAGGGATGAAATCCTAAGCAGGAGCATTCCATACTGCAACAATTTGTTGCAGGCCCTACTTGTAGAGGAATACTTGTTACATTCCTAAAGTCTTGGGCAACTCCCTCTCTTTCTCTCTCACACCGTTCTTGGCAAGTTCAGAATTATTACATTTATCCACTGAAGAGGCCATTCAAGTATATGTTTGGCATAGGCTACTTACTGAAATATACCTGCATCATTACAGCTGTGGTATTTTCCTGTTAATATCCGAATATTCATATGTGAATTATTTTTAGGAATCCTCAAGGCAGCTGGATTTTCACCTCAAATAAAATCTCCCTAAAGAATGAGAAGACTTGTGGCTTACCATGCCAGGCTCATGGAAAACATCACCCCGCAGGTTTTGCCCAGGGCCACAGGAGCTAGCGTGGCCATGGCAAAAACAGCTTCCACGAACTACCATTTCATAAAGTGCATAGTAGTATTTTTCCAGGGGATTGTGCCGCTTTTGTCCAAGTAAAGTATCTCCAAGTGTGTGAAGCTTCGTAAAGTTTATCCTCAGATTTGTAAAAGTAATGAGCTCTGTAATTAGGAATAAGGAGAAATAATGGAATAATATACCTCCTAAATTAATTTCATATGAACATACAGAGCTTCCTTATATATCACGCCAGACCGCTGCTCCCATCCCGTGTAGGACTGTCAACCCCAACCGGCAATGGTTCCCAATAGCATTCCCCGACCCTTCAGCCCAAGGCCGGATCTACACTAGTCTTATACCATTGCTAGTGTCCCTTTCTAATGTGGTTCTCTGTATCGGTTCTCTGTGTCACGGGGCACACTAGCGTGACTTACGTTTAGCTGTAACGTTACTGTAGGGCACATTGTTAAATCCTTTCCGTTGTTCTCCCTCTTCTTTAAGAGTAGCAGAGTTGCTGGGTTTGCTCCGCCCACTGCCTGCCTCATTCCTAGCCAGCAGTGCAGGGCAATAGTCATAAGCACACACAAACCCCCTCCCAAAACATATTAACACAAGTCCCAGGGAATTGCCTGAATGCATAGGAGCCAGCCACTTTGCTGAAGCTAAGCTGGGCTGGGTCTGGTCAGGGTTTAGATGGGAGACCAAATTGAACAGTTTTAGCAGCAGCCCTGTTTTGGACTGGGAACAGAGACCCTTGTTAATTTTCCTGCACGGAGCTACAGCGATCTTTTGAGCACTCCTCAGCTCCTTTGCAAAGAGGGGGGAAATGTTAAAAAAAAATCATAAAAAATCAACCAATGACCCAATTTGATTCAAATTTGGTATTTGAATTACTGTGCCAATTTTGGTGTCTTTATCTATAAAGCTTACGCAGATGTAAGCATTTGTTTAAAATCCTGCTCCTGCGCCCACAGCAGCGGCTGGGGTGAATCTTTTGCAAAAGGAGCACAATTAACGCTGGATGCATGGGACTACTTCACAATCAAAGCTGATTCTAAGGTGGAAAACTTCTGAGTCCTTTGCATGCAATTGTCAGTGATTGCACAGTATAACGCTGGTGTGATTTATCTGCTGTAGCAGATAAGATAGCAAACGGGGCGAAGGAAGGAGAACAGGAAGTGGGCGGAGCAAACCCAGCAGCTCTGCTCAGAGAAGAGGAAGAGGAAAATTACCGGTAGAACGAGGCACATGAATCTGTAGCCGTGCTGGAACTAAGAAATAGAACCTGTAAGTACAACTCATTTACAACGTTGGAGACCCAGGGTCACGTGACGCTGTGCGTCACAGTAACCCATTCAAAACGTTAGAATAGCATCAGTGTAGATTCCCACCAAGACCATTATTTTTTAAACTGGAGATGCTGGGAACTGAACAGGGGACCCTCTGCTCCACCACTGAGCTATGGCCCTTACTAAAGGAATTGGGAAAATCCAGATTGTTCATACCTTGGATGTATGGGACATAAGGATTTTCTATTTCAAAAGTGGGATCCAGAGCTTTGAAAACAACCTGTAGAAATGGAAAGTAATCGGTATCATTTTAAGCACATGGAAGCAAAACAGTGACTTAAAATATGTTCCAGTATAACACAGGCTTCACTGAAGTCTGCACCACTAAGACTACGAGAGCAATCTTATAGTCCTGGATGGGTGACCCAGGGGCCACTGGATTGTGCCAATTTTCCTCTCCGAAGCTGCAGGCAAAGCTCTGGCCTTGGAATGGAAAATTGAAACACAGATCTTGTCTTCCAGATCCTCCAGCCGCTGCGAAAAACTCTCCAGGGGCTTATTCCCCAAGACTGGAACTCAAACCTCAGGTTGGGGAGAGAGAAATAATGTGTTGGGTATGGGCAAGGAGAGAGAGAGAGAGAGGGAGGGGCTATGGATCCTGCAAATTCACTGCCTTCACAGATTCTGAACACCATCCCCAATATGGGGGAACATTTAGACTGGCCCAGGAGCTGGTATGAATAGATTCCCAAAGGGAGGGACTTTGTCCACTTTTCACAGAAAACCTTGTTAGATGCGATGGAAAAGCAAAAGCAAAAGGCTTTGCTTCTCTTCCACGCTTGTGGAAAAAACCTGGCAGTGCTTAGTATACATTGGAGGCTCTGATACTGGAGCACTCCAACAGAGAACTAAAGACTGTTCTCTAACACTGCAATCTTATAGCCACTTATATGGAGAAAAGTCCCATTGAACTCAATGACACCTAACATCTAAGTCGATTTGTATAGGATTGGACTGTAAGTGCACTAAGAATCAAAAACATTGAGATGAAATGCTCAAATAATATGCATACCTCCCCTTCAGTCGAGGGCTCAATATCCGAATACTTTGAATCACAAACAACGTTTCCAACTGCTCTGGCTGGACTTGAAGGAACAGCGGGGAAAGATGCACCGCAGTCTTGTGCAAAATATCTAAATACCTTCCAGGTTTGACCATAATCTATGGAGCGCTCCACCAACATTGCTGCAGGCCGAAAGGTCTGTAAAAGACACAGATCACTCCCAATTTAAAGATTACCATCAAGACCAGTTGGCAGCTTCTGGGGGGAAAGGCCTACATCTGTTAGATCTCACATATTTTCCACTTATTATGGTGATGAACAGGATTCAGTTTTTGGCATGCCACTACAAATGTTTTTGTGTTTTTTCGCAGTGGCATGCAAAATATATAATTCAATGCTTAGCAGTGGGTGTACATCACCACCTATGCAATGAATTATATATTTTCATATGCACACATTATAGAAATATCTCAGGTCAGTATCGGACAATAGAATCTATCTGGCACTCTGGGCTAATTGTTCAGGCTAGGCAGACCAGCAGTCTTGAAGGTCAGCTAAGCCTGACCAGGTTTTGTGGATATTTGAAGACACCCTAGAACTTCAGTGGAATGTTAGAGATGTTCACCTTTCTATAGAAGTACGGATTATAAATCTGTCCACTATATCCATGTAGTCATTGGACAAACTTCATAAGCTGACACACTTAACTGAACTGTTGCTATAAAGATGTCTGAGACATAGAAGGTAGAAAGATGTCTTAGACATGGAAGGGACATCTGACACAGATTGTGGCATCATGAAGTCATGTTACCATGCATATTTCAACACCCTAAACTAGGGTGACCAACTGTCAGGATTTCCCCGGATTTGTCCTGGTTTTTGTTCTTTCCATGGTGTCAGGGGGGGATTTTCTATAATTTTCAATAATGTCCTGGAATGACACACCTTCCCCTTTAAGGCTGCCATTAGCATAGCAGGAGAGAATGACATGCTTTATTGAGGCACATCATTCCCCCACCCCGAGCTCCAATTGAGGTCTTAAAGGGGAAAGTGGGTCATTCGTGGACATTATAGAAAAGGCCCCAATTGGAGTGGATGGTGGTGGTGCAGAATGAAATCCTTTCCCCTCCTTCACTCCAATCGGGTTCTTTAAGGTGGCGGGGGAATAACATACTTTCTGCAGGACTCACAAAGCTGCTTCCCCCCACACACACACTAGGTGTCCTCTTTTTTGGTTTCCCAAATATGGTCACCCTACCTAAACTCCAGGAGTATGAAAGCATAACGAAAGAGATCATATCAGTATAAAGTTTATATATGAAATGTATAATACTTCTGCAAAACCTTAGCTGCTTCCTTCTATCTTAAATCTAAGCCAATTAGTACTAAAATACTAAATAAACAATTTAAATCACATAAAAGTCCAGATTAAATTAAAACCACAACATTGTAAAACAACTTAAATCTGATGTTGTTGTACAGATTGTACAGATACCTTGAAAGTCAAGATAAGATGACTGAACTGAAACACAGTTTCCAAATCCAGCCTAATGCTGACATGGTCAATACCTGAAAATAAATGAACATGTTTTAGTAATGTGAATTACCTCTTTTGTTTGATAAGTTAAAATTAATTATAACAAACTGCATGTAGAGTTTTAGTTCATTCAAAGTGAACAGAAGGTACAGAAGATAAAACTCCACTCGTGTTAAAGTACGCCTATATTTAGGAAGTTTGAACTCTCCTAAATATTTTGCCACTTTGTTCCTATAATTAGGGCCTATAATACTGTGCTAGAGATTGCATATTTTGGAGGACTAAATCCCTGGCTCTGAAACAGACCATTTTTGGCCTGTTTAATTTCTTTCTTTCTTTCTTTCTTTCTTTCTTTCTTTCTTTCTTTCATTCATTCATTTCTATACCACCCAATAGCCAAAGCTCTCTGGGTGGTTCACAAAAATTAAAACCATTCAAAGTATAAATCAACAGTATAAAACTATCATATAAAATACAATATAAAAAGCACAACCAGGATAAAATCAGCAGCAGTGCAGAAATACACATTTAAAACAGCAAAGTTAAAATTAATTTATAGACTGAGAGAATAAAAAGGTATTCACCCGGCGTCTAAAAATATATATAGTGTAATCCCCATGACTATCAAAAACTCAGGGGAAAATCCTAGTGAACATATTTTATTTCAAAAAAGCTTCATCTATACAGAAATACAACAAAGCCCCTTCCCTTTTAGTTTCAGAAGAATATCATCTGCAACTCCCCAAACTTTACAGATACATTTTGAATTTTGAAAAAGTGGGTTGGGCACCACTACAAATGTTCTGCTTTTGGGGGATGGGATGGCCAGTCAAAAGATATTGGGAGCACACAAACCCTTCGCGCGCGTGTGTGTGTGTGTGTGTGTGTGTGTCTTGCTTCTCTTTCTTTTCTCTCCATCTCTCTCTGGCTCCTCTTTCCTTTCCTCATTCTTATGCAAGTGAATGGAGCTAAAGAATGTGAATGGAGCAATTCATTTGCATGGAGCAAGGAGAATCTTGACCTGCTAAAATTGGCTGAAGGGGGTAAGAACCCTCCCCCACAGACCCTGTTGCCCCAAGGGTCCTTGGTGGTGGTGGTGGTGGGTTGGGCTTCTACAACCCTTCACCTGTTTTTCAGCAGGGAGGTCTACTTTCACCTCTCCTGCCCCCTGCCATACAACTGAATGGGGGAAATGTTCCATTCATTTGCAGAAGGGGAAAATTCATCTGCCATGTGCCTTAGCCTTGTCTTGCAGGAACAGTGGCGTCCAGGAATGCCATGTTGGGAACCCCAGGTATAGCCAAATGCAAAGGTTCATGGCGCTGCATAAGGGTACATCTAACCAGAACAGTTAACAGAATTTTAATGAGGCTTTAAAGTTGAGCTCATTTTCCTTGATAATGTCCTTGCAGGACAGCAGATGCTCTTTCCTTCAGAGCAACTGAACACCTTGGGAAGAAAGGGGCTATAAACTGCACATTACTAGTGAATATTATCTACGTGCATTTTTTAAAACAACATCTGTGCTCATCCTGGGTCAAGAAATGTATGAGCTCGCTTTTACATTTTGCCAGAGGGGGAGCAGGTTGTTTCAAGTTAGAAGACAGGACAGAATCCAGTGGTCTTGGCTTCCTCAATCCACCTTGGCCCCGGGCAATATGCATGCACTCTTGTATTCACTGTAAGGTAAGGACTGCTTGTGCACGCTCTCTCTCTCTCTCTCTCCCTGGTACGCAGCACATACAATTTTACAGGCAAATGGCATTTCAACAACTTTAAACATAATGTATTAATTCCTATTGGAGATAACTGTCATGCTGTTGAGTTACGCAGATGCTGTGGATAGATGTTAGGTTTCAGGCTATGAGCTGGTTTTATCAGATAATCTTAAATTCTATAAATTATCCTGGCAATAACAGAAAGCAACAGAAAGGCAGAGAGCAGAGAAGTCCTGCTATAAGGATGCTAGTATACGTGGCATTTGAGCTGAAAGCACAATAAAATATAAAATTGGGCCAGGGAACTAAAGTTAACGGAGAGCCACTGACCGTTTTCAGACTGCCACCACTTCTTCCGATCTGTCTCGAGAGCAGTGATAACATTTTCAATCAAGTGACTGTCGGCCTGGAAAACTGGATGATATGGATATCTGGAATCACAGGTGAAGCATTTCTGTTCATCCTAGAAAAAACAGTATATGCAAGACAAATGATAAGCATGACTCTCTTTTGTGATCATATTGGAGCTTCAGCAGTGCTTTCCTCTTAGCAGAGTTGTGCATTTCAATTTTCATGCTCTTACTGAAAACCATGAACTTGACACACCAACTGCTCTGAATTTATCCACCCAGCGGCCATGTGAAGCAGGTTAGGCAGACAGAGAGCATATGCATACGTATAACTGGTCAGAGGTAGGGATGTCGGATTTTGTGAAATCCATCCCATGTGTGTTTCATGGATAGTGCAGTGTTGTTTGTTCCATTGTCTGTGCACAGACAGATTCGCTTTTTCTGCCAGAATGCAGAAAAATACACAAATAATTCCATAAGAAAGTTTGCAACAATTTATGTAATTTATGTTATTACGTAACTTTTAGCATATTGTCTCTCATGCCATCCAACTTTTCCTTGCATATATTTCCTGGAATGGCATATGTCTAAGTAGAAAGATGTGTATAAATAGAGAAGGCAGTAGTTGATACAAACAAGATACAACCAAAATAGTGCACAAGACACACAACTACTATAGTATGAATATTAAAGTCAAAGACGGGGTGAACAGTTATAACAAACCGAAAGTTTTATAACAAGAACAAAAATTCAACAATATTGTAACAAAAACAATCTTTAGTAGATAACATAAAAGTTATAAACAATTACAATGTTGTACAATTGTAATAATAATCAACAGTATTGGGACACGGATAGGTCTCTTCAATATTTCAAAACCCAATAAACCATACAATATAATGTAGTTACATATATACTTTTTGACAGAGAATCCATATGGAATGGAGGTTTGAACTCTCCCCTTTGTGTGCCTTGTGCACTATTTTGGTTGTATCTCAGCAGAAATATGCAAATAATTTTCTGTAAATTTCAGGAAAGGGGAAAAAAAAATCTGAAAGTCCACAGACTCCGCACGACCTGAGGAGGTCGGTCCACAGCAGATTCCACAGGTTTGGACCCTTAGAAGTCCAAATTAATTTTAGTCTGTCTTAGATTTCTCCAGTATCGCTATCCAAGGTCACACAGGGCAGTGTGAATATTCGAAACCAGGTCTCTACAGCCCTACTATAACCAATTCACCACAGTGGCTCTGAAGCTGTAAACTTGAATCAAATGCACCTGGTGCAAGAAGGCTACACAATGCTTGAGTACTGTGGCCAGCTGACAAGCCATGAATTCAGCCATGGTCTGCTAATGAATTCAGTGTTTGCCAAGGCATACATAGCCTCGTTTTATAGCTATGAGCATGTTAGAAAGGGATTACTGGTAAGCCTCAATTCAATGTGTCTAGTACTTTTATTGATCTAGTGCCATCAGTGTATATAGTGTTTTACAGAGTACCGAGCAGGGATATGTCCTGTAGCGCACAGTGACTCAGGGCTTGGAGTCTCCAATGTACCTGCATGTGCAGTGGTGCCAATGAAGATCTCCCTCAGTGCTCAACAAGTTGTTGAAACCTTTTCTTTAATGCTGATTTTTAACCTATATGGCAGCTTCTGCAGTGATTAAGCCAATGTCTGAGGGAAATAGCTAAAGAAACTGACAGCACAGTAAATCAGTCCATGCTTTGAGCTTTATCACACCAGCGTTATACTGTGCAATCACTGCGAATTGCATGAAAAGGACTCCGAAGTTTTCCAGCTTATAATCTGCTTTTATTGCGAAGTACTCCCATGCACCTGCTTTAATTGTGCTATAAAAGCAAAAGACTCGCCTTATTTTGATACTAGTTTTCGAGCGTATCATCTGAGCGGCCAATGGGGCGCAGGAGCAGTATTTGAAGAAAAATTAAACAAATGCTTACATCTGTGTAAGCTTTAAAGATAAAGACATCAAAATTGGCACAGTAATAGATATTAAAGAGAGCTTTAAGCATACCAAATTTGAATCAGATTGGGTAATCCATTGATTGTTTATGATTTTTTAACATTTCCTCTCTTAAACCCATTTCCTGGTATGCAAAGGATCTTGCCACCCGGAAGCAACAACAACGCTGACAGCTTAGCGCTGTAGGGGATAATTCAAGGGAAACAGGTACGTGGATGAAGCTCTCTATGACTGTTGTATGGCTGAGGCATGGAGTGGGTATATATATAATTTAAGTTCCATACAATGCTATTTCCCATATTTCTTCTTTTTATATTGTCATAATTCAGAATCAATACATATTTTTACTTGTGAACATTTCCGTATTCCTCTTTCCTGTTCCCACCATGTTTCATCTTCCTGTAATATTGCAGGCTTTTAAAACGTATGTTTTTTCTTGATATTTATACTTTATTTATTTTTCCTCCAACGAGTCCAAGACAGCATACATCCTCCTCCCCTCAATTTTATCTTCACAACAACCCTGTGAGGTAGGTTAGGCTGACAATCAGTGACTGGGTCCAAGTCACCAAGCGATCTTCATGGATGAATAGGGATTTGAACCCAGACCTCCCCAGTCCCAGGCAAACACTCATCCACAACATAAACCTTGGCTTTCATGACACACTGGGCTTTTTGCCATGTATTAAGATTCAGGTACAATATATTATATTTATTTCAAACTAGTTTATACCATATATATGTGTTTAAGTACATTTAAATTCATGCCAATATTGTGATGTGAATAATATTGTAGCAGACCTCAGGTTCCTAGATATATAGTTAGATCCAACAACAGGGTGAGATTAACACACATTTATAAAATAAAAGAAAGGCAAGTACAGAATTCAAGAACCATATTTTAATTTTGTTCATGTGAACCAAAACTGAAGCAGTTCCAAACTGGCTGCTGTGTCTTTATTGATTTTTACGGATGCTAACAATGCAAACTTGTGCATGTTTACTAAGGGTATGTCTCTATAGCTTCTTTATCCCGACCTAAATGCGCATATTCATGTTTTAGGACACATGACGTAGCCACCCATTCGCCGCAGTGCCGGTTCTTTAATGCGATAATGCGCATATTCACATTTGTGATTTACCGTAACTTTTGGATCACTGCATTTTGACATGTGGATGTTACTTTCAGGGCAGGACAAAGTGATTGGCCGATTTCCCGCCTTTCCACCAATCGCGTCCTCTGGCTGCCTCATTCCTTCCCACCGTTTTCATGTCCGAAGACGGAGCTTTTAAAATTAAAACAAAGAGGGGGGAACTGGGAGACAAAGAGAGGGAGGAGACATGTTCAGTCCCCCGCTCACATCCTCGCCTACTCCCTCGTTCTTTTCCTCACTTTGTTTTCCTCCTATAAGGGGAATGGGCAGAGACAGCTTTTAAAATTAAAACAAAGGGGGGGGAATGGGCAGCAAGAGAGAGGAGACGTGTTCAGTTCCCCTCTCGCATCCTCTGCCACCTTGTTCCTTTAAGCCCTCCATTTTCCACTTCTATGAATCTGCAGATCTTCGCAGATAAAATTATAGCTTCACTCATCTCTACTCCATAGCACCGTATATGTGCTAATGCAATAATGCACACATGCACATTAATAACTGCACTATAAAAAAATTCAGAAGATAAATCGCTGTTGCTGCTGCAGTGTGACGCTCTTTGCCTAGATTCGAATCAACGAAAATTCGGTTTTATATTCAATGAGGAGCAATCCCGTTGTCGTATAGATGGGGTCTAGGAAGCAACTATGACTATACTCAGTTGGGCTTATTGCCAGGTAAGCCTAAAGCTGCAGTCTCGTACACACTTGCTTGGGAGTAAGTTCCTCTGATCTCAGTGGGGTTTGCTTTTGAATAAATATACATTAGATCGGGCTCAGTCAAAGCAAACTTCAGCCCGGAAATCCTTTTGACTCTTGACTGTAACGCTTTATGTGAAAAAAACAACTCATACGCAGCCTTTGAGAATGATTTCTTTAAAAGATTAAATCCTTCATTGTTCAAACTGGAGAACAGTGGGAGATGTCATGAGGACAACCTGTTCTTATCTTTTCTTTTCTTTTTTCCTGGAAGAATAAAAGTTTTAAGTTGTGACAAGTGATTGAGTATAGGACTGATCTAGGAAGCAGCTTGCCTTAAGGTCAGGCAGGGTTTAGAGAGAAGGAATTCCTTTATGACAAATTAAAAGCAATTGTGAATGATTAATGTAAGAAGGTACAATTTAAATATGTGGATTATTTAGGGATGAAGGAATGAAAGCTATTCAACAAGTTTGTTAAATGACTCTTAGATAATTGTTTTGATCATGCAGGACTCCAGATTTATGAGTGTAGCTCTGCTTCGGTGGCTGCTGTGCTTCCATTAACTGAATATTCCCTAGCACTAAAGTAAATAGGAAATCCTCTGATCAAACAGGCACTGTGTGATCAGTGGAACCTTACAGAGGCTGCCAGTGAATATATTTCATGGGTTACATAAAATCAATATAGCTAATGTATAACATTTAAGAGCTGGGTTTGGGATTTTGGACTTATTAGCCTCAATTCAGGAAAAGAAACAGGAATATCTCTCAACTGCTTTAAACTGTGTGGCAACTGCTCTGCAAGGTAAGCTATCAAGTGCCATTTCCCCATTATTATTATTATTATTATTATTATTATTATTATTATTATTATTATTATTATTATTATTACATTTATATCCCGCCTTTTTTTGCTCCAATGAACCTAAAGAGGTATACATCCTCCTCCTCTTTTCCATTTTATCCTCATAACAACAACTCTGAGAGGTAGGTTGGGCTGAGAGTCTGTGACTGGCCCAAAGTCACCCACTGGGTCTCCCGAGTGGGGACTAGAACCTGGATCTCCCGAATCCCAGTCCAACACCTTAGCCACTACACCACACTGGCTCACACACCACACTGTAATCCCACGCATCCTCCATTCCCCAGTTGCATTTAAAGTGGCCTCCACAATACTACTTCTTTGTGTGTGTATCCTGCCTCAGGCACATGGATTTAAATTATAATTTGGCTGCAGATTAGATAGCCTGCTTGTTTTATGCTGGTGTGTGCCAGGCACCATTTCCCTAATTACTTGCCTGGGCATGGCATGGTGTCATGTCATCTGAACCTGGACAGAATGGCTTGTTTGAGGAGGAAAAAACCTTCAAATAACCATGGGCTGTTGTAGGGTTGTTTAAGAGTTATTTCCCTCTCAAAGAAGCCAAACAAGTGAACTGGCCCAGTGGGTCATAGGCCTTAGCTAGACCTAAGGATTATCCCAGGCAAATGGAGGGGTCGTCCCTGCCTGCTCCTGGGATCCCCTGTGTGTCATTTGGTTGCACAGGGATGATCCTGGGACGATCCCGGAATATAGGCCTGGTCTAGCTATGGCCTTGGTGCATTGAAAACAAAATTAAGCTGCTTCTTAACATATTTTACACTGCTCAATTTTCAGTGCTATTTATATGCGTAATTAAAACCAAATGAGCATCTGTGAAGGGTGGAGTTCCTTGGACTACTGGTGTGCAGAGACATGTATAACCTGGTGCTGCCTACTGACTTGAAGGTGATGTTTTAAAAGACTCTCTGTGGCACTGACAAGCATATGCATGCCTACTTAGCAAAGTACTCGATTACGTTTGTCCTTGAGAAACTCACAAATGCTCCAACAAAGGGTTTTTCCCTTCTTGTGTTTTTTTTAAAAAAACGCATGGCTTTTTAAAACCATACTAAACCAAAAAACACTAAACACAGAGCTTTAATATAACAATTATACATTTCCAGGGTCCAGATCCAGAGGCTCCATTACATATGCAAGCTCCACGCAGCCGATGGATTGGTGTGAATAGGACAGCCTTTGCTTGCAGGAAGCACCACATGTACAGTGAAGGCCTACACACCCTTACATAACAGTTCAAGCCTCCCAAAATGTGTACAGGGCCTGCTTTCACCATTTTGGATACGAAGGCCCTGTCTTTATGGTGCCAAGTTGGCACTGCCTTCCCCCCAAAACTCGGTGGTTTTTCTTACCCGGGGTGGTGTTGTGTTATCCCAACACCAAGGACTGAGCACGGGTACCAGAGCTGCCCCCTGCCCCCTTCCTGATGGAAGGTGACCAATCCTTGGTCGCCTTCCACCAGGACAGCCCCATGACCGCTCCCCAGATTGGCCCCAGAGCTAGGTCAGATGGTGGAAAGAAAGTGGGGGTAAGTCCCTGACTTTTTCAATGCGCAGCTTCATGGGAAAGTCCCACGGTGGCTGCAAATCTGAGGCTGTGTCATATAACTGACGCAGTGCAGCTTCTCAGCCACTGTGGGGTTTGCCTTGCATATAGACAGCCCCTAGGTTGCATACCTCTGAATAATGCAAAACGAAGAGGAATTTTCAATAAAACATGGAAACAAACTGTATAAGGATGCTTCCAGCCAGAGGACTCCTAGCGCTAAGAGTCAAAAAGCATCATGCAGCTATTTTCTCTTTAGTGGATTTTCTGCGGTAAGAGAACAGAGAGTGGTGGGATAATATGGGAGAGTTAAGAACAGAATACAATGTCATCTAGACCTCCAGTAAAATTTAATGAATGAGGCAGGGCAAATTGTACCATAAAAGCCTTGTCTAGAAGCACCTCCTGACAGTTTGTTAGTCAGGTTGTAGTAAACAGCAGCAGTGTGGAAACAGTCAGAATATGTTCTGTCAAATGGACGATGCTCCCTGCAGGCAAACAGACAGCCATTTTAAGAGAGGAGGCATATGCTGGAGAGAACTGTGGCTTGTTGTTTCAGACAGACTCTCCAGGGTTATTTCCAATTGAAACATTTATCTTCACCTTCTGGGCAGCTGGAGCTACAAATTAGAAGAAACTTACCTCAAGGTAGCCAATAATGCAGTATTTCTGAGGGCCAAATGATCCACATGTTGATGAAGCTGTTAGCTGTGCACTGCGGCCCACAAGCAGGTCTCCAATAGTTGGGTGACAGGATCCGCTGTCACAGTGATTCTGGCCATCCAGGAAGTCTATCAGTAGTACTGTCCACAAACGAAACAGATGAAGTGCAACTTGTTGCATGAGCGAGAAGAAAACAGAAACTGGCCAGGCCTTCACCTATCCTTATGTCACTTAAAACAATTCTTTTCTCTTTTTTTGGCAACCCTTAGCTATCTTGTGTAGAGTTGGTGAGAATCTACCTACCGAACAGTAAGTTTTTAGGCTGAGAGAAATAAGCTTATAAATCTGATAACAATTACTCCCCAGGTCTTTCCCAGCCTGGTGTCCTCCAGAGGTACCATCCCTTCCAAACAAAACAGGCTTGGAATAATGTGAACTGCACTCCAACACATTTGGACGGCACCAAGATGGATAAGGCTGACTTGGAAACTCAAAGAAAATATTAAGGAAGCAACAACGCCTTAATGCATTTCAAATGATTAGTTCTAAGTCCATTCCATTATCGGTGGAAGGAAATAAGATTGTTCATATTTGGGATTAGTTAGAGTGACCATATGAAAAGGAGGACAGGGCTCCTGTGTCTTTAACAGTTGCATAGTAAAGGGAATTTCAGCAGGTGTCATTTGTATATATGGAGAACCTGGTGAAATTCCCTTTTCATCACAACAGTTAAAGCTGCAGAAGCTATACTAGAGTGACCAGATTTAAAAGCGGGCAGGGCACCTGCAGCTTTAACTGTTGTGATGAAGAGGAAATTTCACCAGGTTCCCCATATATACAAATGAAATTCCCCTTTACAATACAACTGTAAAAGATACAAGAGCCCTGTCCTCCTTTCTATATGGTCACCCTAGGTTAGTAATTCTAACGTACGGAAATTGCAAATTAAGCTACAAGTGCAAACCTTGGTCTGCCTCCTGATGTCATTTAGCCCACGGAGGGCTTGATTGGGTGGAGTCATCCATCCCCCACCAAAAGCAGTTCCCCATCCTTGCAATAGATAGATGTTCATAACCTACAGGTCAACACCATTCAATTAATTTGGATAATGTGTTCATTATAACACAGGTGAGCTGAAGGTAGTTCTCCCAGTGTTTTGGATTTCAACTCCCATAAACCCCTACCAATATGGCCAATAGTCAGGAATGCTGGGAAAAATCTGGAGATCTACCTTCTGTCAACCTTGCATTCCAAAGCCACTAAGAAGGAAGCCTTCATACAATATGAAACTCTGTTGTGGCCCTCTGGCATTTCTAAATAACCATTGTTGCTGAGTAACTGCCCACATTTGATTTATCATATATTATGTATGAAGTGAGCATTACTGAAATTAATGATAAAATTGTGAGGGACTCCACTCCATCTTGAAGGCTGGTCTTTGATCTTAAACTAGGCTAACAAAAAAACTGGATCGAGTTTTAGATTTCCTCAGACTCAGAGGAGAAAAAAAAAGTAACGGCACCACAGCTTGAACCAACTGCTAGCTCCACAATTTCTGAGATTTCACCTAGTTCTAACTAAATTGCATACATAATCATATTTTCCACACACTGACAGAAGCTAGGAGAGCATAGAAAATTAGAATAACTGTAGGCAAAGCGTTTGCCTGAAATGACTTTAAGCATTTTTCTTCCAGTGAGATAACTTTCCTTTCAGGCTTTTTGCCCGTTGAAACATGTTCTCACCTGAAACACTGAACAAGTATGGGACCCTTCGAGGCTTCATCTGCTGCTTACCATTACTTGGCTCAACTTGTTATAATAGAGCGCGTGAGTTATTTAGAAGCTTGTACTGGTTACAAGGAAATCTAGAGATTTCCCCTCATACAGTTTTAGAAACAACTGCTCCATCCTTATTACAAGTAAAGCATTGAAGCTCAATATTTCTGTTTACTACTCAGTAAATTGAATTTTTATTTACTACTCAGGATATGCTTCAAACAGTCAGCACAGTTACCCCTTGGATATCTGTCCAGAAGCCAAGTACTTTGTTAGGTACCCTTCCTGCTTTTTTGTTTTTCTAAGGCCACATAACCATCTGGCTCAAAATGGCTGTGTGAATTTTGGCATGAGGCGGCTGCCTCTATACGCAGGATTATGTTTTTTTTTGTATATTACTGCCAATAGTCTTATGATAGATGCAACAGAATTGAAACAATTAGTGCAGCCCCTGAACATGAGCAATGTATTTAAAAAGCCAGTTCCAAGGGGGTCTATCACACTCACACAGTGGCGCCATCAGGGAAGGACTTTGTATTTGTACCAGAGAGCCAGAGCTCCACTTAACAAAATGAGTTGGAGGTTCCCCCAACCACAGCAGGGCTGGCTGATCACATCTTGAAGTAAGGGAAGTAACGCACACGATCATCTAAAGAGCTCCCCAAAGGCCATTTGAGGTAATACACACTAACATTATCCAGTGGAATTTTAGGATGCTTTTAGGATTTTTTTTTAGGATATTTTAACAATACATACTATGTTTTTAATCAGTATTTTATATTTACTGTTGTTCCATACCTCGATCAAAATGGAGAGGCGGGAAAGAAATGAATTATTATTATTATTATTATTATTATTATTATTATTATTATTATCATCATCTTAAGACTGTTAAATCTCGATTCTAAAATACCAAAATGCACCACTTCACTCATGAATCATACCTAGAAATGAAACTGTGGGGAATGCAGATAAAGGGGTGTGTGGAGCAAGGTAGATAGAGACCGATTCAGGGGTTGCCTATATGGCTCCACATTGGCGTCGGGATCTATGGGAGAAATACATGGGCTGCAATCTGGGCCCTCCAAAATAAAATAAATGACCAGCAGTAGCACATCCAGGTTATAAATGTATAGACTTTAAAATTTACAAATTTCTACATAGATAGATCTAGAAAATGTGGAACATTTTGGTATAAAACACCAGCTTAAGTCACAAATAAATCTATAAATGTATAACCTGGAGGCGTTACTGGTGGTCATTTGTTTTGCTTTTGAGTGCTGGGTCATGTGCATCTCATCGCCTGCCTAGGGTTGATCTGGGATACAGTCAAAAGGAGGCAGTACCTGGCCCCCATTCCAGGCCCTGGGATCACCCTAGGAGGTCTGCCCAGCATTTGCCAAGCACCGTAGCTTTATGAACATTGTACCTGCTGAGGACAAACGGTCAGTCATATGTTGAAACCTTTCCTTTGTAGCAGGTTTCCTGAGCTTTTTGGAGAAAGGGCAGAATATGAAAGTGAATTACTAAAACAGCAAGGATAACAGAAGTTTGGCTTGTGGGGTGGAGTTTACATAGGCCTAGGAACAGGAGAGGCTTGTTGACAAATTTAGAGAGCCAAGCAAACCATGTTCCAAAAAGATGGAACACAAATGCCAAGAAAGCAGAATTGGAGAAGAAAGGGCTTAAATGCCATATATTGCATGGAAACAATTAGCTACATCTTTGACTGCAGGTCTCTTTAAAAAGGATTCTATAATGAGTCTGAAAAACTTGAAGAATTATTTTGGAGGGTAAATAAAGGACTACCAAAAATAAACTACATAGTAATATCTCTTAGCAGTAGCAATCACTATTTTTGACAAGTGTGTGCCACAAGTTGGAAGAATGAGACAGTGAGCTCCTTCAGACGGGGGGAAATCCCGTTCCCTTACTGTGGCTCTGATTCTTGCTCCCTTTCCGTATTTACAGCAAGCTGTCATTACATGAGGAAGAGAGCAGCGACCACGTGTCTTCTACAGCTCAATGCAGTTGAATGGGACAGTACCCTCTACTGGGCATTTTATAGTGCAACTTTGCCAGCACACAGCAGGAAAAACCAACAAATATCAATATATCCCCAATGAGTCAGGTTTTTTGAGGTTTATTTTTTATTACTAAAACTGGAAAATGGAGTGGGAGACACACAGGAAGTTGATGGCAATGTCAGAATGACCCACGACCATCCGTGAGTGGCCAGTCACGAGCGTGCTATAAAACGCTTGTTTAAAGAAGCCCAGTGACACGGTAGGGTGCATTGCGATACAGTTCTTTGGTGCAGTTATGCCTCTGAGCCTGGGAATAGGCAATACCCCATTGACTATATCACAGCCAGGCCCATAGGCTCCAGGCAGGCCACGTATTTTCAAAAGGATATATAAAAGAAACAAATGAAATGTACAGTCACCATTCCTGAGTATGTTTAAAGTCCTTGAACTTACTGAATTTCATAAGAAGTATAAGTGGAAACCACTTATTCATGTGCATCTTGTAGATCTAGACTAAAAAAATGTTGGCTGGCTGGCTGATCTTCAGTGGTACATGCAAAGAAAAGAAGAAGAAAGAAAAATTGTATTATGGTTAAAGCTTCCAAAAACAGCAAAATGGTACACTGTACACCAACTCAGTTTGCACTGACTAAGGGGGCTATAGGAAAAAAGGAGAAAGGGATTAAATGAACACAAATACATTTATTTCTTCTTAATGAATACTGTCTCTTAACAAGAATTTTGTTTCTTAAAATATTATCCAAGGAAATATGATAACAGAACTGCAATTTTGTTAAATATATGGTCAGTTAAAAATAAAATGTGCATATCTTATTGTTATTTGATCATCTTTAGATAAATCCTAATGTGTTCAGCTATGGTATCAGATATATGTACACTCATATGCCAATTGGGGATTTTCTCTTATGCAAATAGCAGCTTCAGATGAGACATTTTCCTGAGGACTGTAGCAGTGGATTAAAGGGTTGAACACCCTCTTCACACTTGCAGTGACCCCAGTAATTACTCACCCCCGGGCTGCCTTTTTCTGTCTTTTTCTTTTTTAATATGAACATTAACTAGAAAGATGTATTTAATGCAGGTCTGTTCATAATAATGGGAATGTTTCCAGATGCCTCAGGAAGCAATCACCCTCCCACTGTTCTCCTTGTGAAGAGAGATCACCACTGACAGATGGCGGAAAGAAGGTGGTGACCGCACAGCTAAGGTAAAAGCTGCAGTAAGTCGGCTACTTTTCCAGCACGCACTTTCGTCCCAAAAGCCCGTGCTGGCTGCAAGTTGGTGGCTGTGTCATATCAACAATGCAGCACCACTGTGCAGCCACCATGGGATATGCAGGGTGTACTAATCAACCCCAGATTCAGACATCATGGAAACAACCGACAAATGTAGCATGCATAGGTTGTTGCAGGAAACTGGAAGTGGTAAGTATCCCCACCATTAATGGGTAAATTACCTCACAAATTGTCATCAGATGCTGACCATTACATCTGAACAGTGCCTCTGTCTATTATATTGAATTGGTCATAACTGGTATGTCAGCTCAAGTGACAGAGCTGGATCTAGGAGCATCCCCAGACTATGAACAAAAGAAGAGTGATGCTGGAACAGACTAGGGGTCCATCTAGTCCAGTATTCTGTTCACACAGTGGCCAACCAGCTATTCATGGGGAACCCACAAGCAGGCCATGAACGCAACAGCACCCTCCCGCCCATGTTCTCCAGCGACTGTTGTACGTAAGTATACTGCCTCTGCTACTGGAAGTAGTTTATAGCCATCAGGACTAATAGTCATTGACAGCCTTCTGCTCCAAGAATTTGTCCAATCTCCTTTTAAAGCCATCCAAATTGGTGGCCCATCACTACATCTTCTGGTAGTGAATACCATAGTTTATGTGCTGTACGAAGAAGCACTTCTTTTCATCCGTCCTGAATCTCCCACCAATCTGCTTCATGGGATGACCCTGGGTTCTAGTATTATGAGAGAGGGAGAAAAATGTCTCCCTATCCACCTTCTCCACATCATGCATAATTTTGTACACTTCTATCATGTCTCCCCTTACTCTCCTTTTTTCCAAGCTAAACAATCCCAGCTGTTTCAGCCTTCCTTCATTGGGGAGTTGCTCCAGCCCTTCGATCATTTTAGTTGCTCATGCCTGTATTTTCTTTTCCAGTCTACAATTTCTTTTCTTTTTATTAGATGTGGTGACCAAAATTGAGTCTGGGTGAGTGCACCAAGGATTAGTCCTTCTGGGTGAGTGCACCCCCATTTAGAGCAGGTTGGACCCCACTTACCCAGACATTTATATACCATACATAGTTTTGGAAACAACCAATGTATTAATAAACATGTTAATTTAATTCATAAGGAGGTGAAAGAATCTTCAAACAAACATGTTATAATTTATACATAGATAAATGGGGACCACCATAATGAGAAACAGTATATAATGTTACCAAGGTGGGTAATTGATTCCAAAGGACTGTCACTCTTTAGAGAGCATCCTTGCTCAAATACATCTTTGCAGGATGGTCCCTTAAGAGCATATTCTTTCTTTCCAACTCTGCTTTGATATTTGGCTGTGCATCTCAAAACTACTAGTATCAAAATACTTCTAATAAACTGGAATTCCGAATGGAGGCATTGCTGGCAAATACTACATAGATCAACATGGTACAACACCAGGTTCGGGACCATCGTTGAACAACATGACAACTTTAGAAAACCATCTATGTCACCTGTAACAATATCTTACTGTTATCTCAGTATCTTAAGCTGACATTTAACATTAAGATTCCTGTATGTCTAACAATTCATAGAGCATAGCACAAGCTAATACTCGCTGAAGTATTCTCCAGTTAGACCAACATAATGCAGACTTCAGCAGACATCCCAAATTCCCACTATGTAGGAAGAACATTGAAGCTTATAAAATGTCTTACCTGGCCTTTGAATTCTAAGTCTTTGAAGAAACAGATGCAGCAAAATGAAGGCAGTGAAGTAAAGACGTACCTCTGTGTCAGAACGAAGACGCAAAAGTGTTTCCCCTCAGGCACCTGGGTGTAGATGAAAATGAGAAGTAGTCTCAAACCTGCCAAAGAGGTGATTTGTTAAGCCATCATGCCTGATTTTTTTAATTTATTTTTTTGGCAGAAGCACACACATTTATTGGAGACAGCATAAGGTATATCTGTAGTTATGGTAGATGGTTGCATTAATTTCACTTAGGTAAACAAACTCTTGGGGGGGACATTAATGTATGTGCTTATATCTGGATTAAAACGTTCAGAAGAGCACTAATGAATTTATTTGCACCTTAGAATGAAATACATGTTACATTAAAAATGGGGCTAACACCCAAAAAGTCAGTCCTGTCTCAAGGTCTCCTTCTCCATAGTGTAGTCAAACTTAGGCCAAGTCTAGTCCTGCTGATATCCTGGGGATTGCCCCAGGATTATCCCTGTGCATCCACATGATGCACAGGGGATCCTGGGAGCAGGGAGGGATGATCCCGCCTTTGCCCTGGGATGCTAGCATAGCCTTTTAATCCCACTTTTTCCCTTGGTCTTGGGATGATCCTGAGACTGCGGAATGTGTGGGCGTGCGTTGCAATTTCATTCCAGCTCCTCGCAAGTAATCATGAGGAGCCGTACGGGGCACAGAAGCGGGAGGGTTTTTTTGTAAAAAACCTACCACTTACCTTTTGTGCTTGACCACTCTTTCCCCTTTAAAAAACAAAACAAAATGGCAGCCACGATGTCCTCCTCCTCCCAGGACATCACACGCTGCGTGTAGACAGAGGAGGAGAACTCGTGATCATAAAATCGCGAGTTCCTTCCCGCTCCGTTGCGCTAGACTGCTAGGTCTAGCCATGGCCTTACTTAGGGTGACCAGATGACCGGATTTGCCCAGATTTGGCCGGTTTTTATGGCAAATCCGGGAGGGGGAGGGGAAATCCGGATTTCCCCCCAAAGAGCAGTTCTAATGGGAATTAACAAAAATGCTTATAACTCCGTCATTTTTTAAGATAACATTATGAAACTTGGCACAATGGTAGCTCTTAGGAAGAGCTTTAGTCACACCAAATTTGAAACAGATCCGTTCATCCATTGATTTTTTAGGATTTTTTTAAATAATTGAGGTTTTAAAATTATTTTTAAAATCGTCATTTTTAAAGATAAAGAGATGAAACTTTGCACAATTATAGGATTTAGGTAGAGCTTTAGCCACACCAAATTTGAAACAGATCTGTTCATCCATTGATTTTTTAGAATTTTTTTTTAAAATTGAGGTTTTAAAATTATTATTTTTTAAACTGTCATTTTTAAAGATAAAGAGCTGAAAGTTGGCACCATGATAGCTTTTAGGTAGAGCTTCAGCCATACCAAATTTGAAACAGATCTGGGGCCGGTAGCAAACCCTATTAACAACAACAGCTTGCAATGAGTGAAGATACAGTCAGAAAAGATATTTGAGGGAAGGGGAGAATGTAACACGCAGAGTACAGCAAAAGCTTCAAAGTACAGCAAAACCTACAAAAGTAGGAGTGAGTGAAGTTAATTTCAGATACATTGAATCTCTCACTTGTTCTTTATTTCAGTGATTTTAACATTAAGATGTTACGAAGAACAGATTTGTCTTAAATGTGTGCTGTAAAATCAGACGTGACCAAGACTATTTTCGGGTGGGCACGCCCCCTTGGTACTGGACACGCCCCCTTGGGGGCGACCATGTTTTCCTCCTTTTTGGTTTCCAAAATATGGTCACCCTACCTTACTGTGTCTCAGCGTTACTGTATATTTGCCACCACTGCTCCATTTCACAAACTATTACTATTTTGGGGACTGAGAAACACACATTGTAGTGACATCAGAACATAGAATAGGTTTTACTACACACTACTGGCAGGGCAGGGGAAGAGAACTTAACACTCAAGCAGAAGCCCCAATATTTATTGCAATGTATCCTCCACCCATACTTCATAATGTTTGAAATTACCTGGATTAATTAACCTATGGTCAAAATACCCCCACACCAGTGTTCACGGTGCCCCATATTTTATAACAGCTTCTGGACAAACCAGAATATTAAGCCAACCTTAAACCATGGATCCATACCCTGTCTTGTTTGGATGCTATTTCCTGGTTAGGATGTAATGGGAAACTATAGTTAATAGAAGACTTCCTGGCTTGTTTGCTCACTTACTCGTGTGAAGGGAGGAACAAAGTAGCTAAGTTCCAAAGAGTACAAAGCTTAATCATATCTTGTCATCCAGATGCATCCATTGCCACAGAGTTGAATAACTGAGCTATCAGGTTTCATCTAACAAACTATAATGAAATGTGAATGCAGCTCAAACTGAATTGTGCCGGAACAGAATGCCCATGAATGGAACTCTATGTACAGATTTTAAGGCAATAACAGTCCTTCACCTTCTTTTCACCTTCCTACTTACAGTAAAATAAAGTTGGTAATACCACTAGAAAGACACTTGTATAGTTCCTGCAGTGAATTGACATTTAAAACAGTATTGAATGTGTACAACTGCAGGTTCTATGCAGATGTAATATGCTTTCCATCAGTTTGCATCTATGTCCAGCAGATGCACCCATTCTTTTCTGGAACTAAGAATTCTGTTGGTTTATAGAAGTGGTGGAGAGCCCTAGGCCCAGGTTCCCAATTTGGTCCTCCTGGGGTCCCAGGCCAGGATTTTTGATGTTTCCCATACCCCATTCGTCCAACTGCTGTTTTTATCTTGGTTGTGCTTTTATATTGTATTTTATATTATGGTTTTATACTGTTTTATACTTTGAATTGTCTTAATTTTGTAAACTGCCCAGAGAGCTTCGGCTATTGGGCATTATAGAAATGCAATAAATAAATAAACCCACAAATCATTTGGTGGTTTCCTGGCTTTTATGCAGTCCACCACCACCACACATTCTAAAAGGTTGAAATACCTTTCCTCAGGTTTAGGGAATCTTCAGACAGAGCTTTTCTCCCAAGATTTACCACTTTTTCTTGTTATGGATTCTTTTCGGGATTTAAATGAGGTCTTCATACTGCCGTTTTCCCTTTTTATGCATAATGCTATATGCCATTTTCATGGGTGGGTGGAGCCTGGCAGGATGTTATCGGACATCCACCCCTCTGGTGCAGCCCCTCCCTCTCTCAGGCCTTAGCTAGACCTACCTGAAAGTCCAGGGCAGAGGAGGGGAGATCTCACGTTGTCATTAACGCGAGATCTCTGTCCCGTTTACACGTAAGGCGCGACGACCTCAGGAAGAGAGGTGTTGCACCCACCATTTTTTTATTTTTTAAAGAGGACGCAGCGCATGAATGCTCGTGCGCTAAAGGTAAGTCTTTTTTTTAAATTTAATTTGGTTTCCCTGCTCCCCCCACCCTCACCCTGATGGGAGCAGCGCTGCACCCCATGCGAGTAATCGTGTGGAGCAGGGTCAAGCCACGGAAACAGGCCAGACATTCCATGGTCTTGGGCTGAGCCCAAGACCGCGGAAAAAGCAGGCCCAAAGGGGAGGGCTCTATCCCTGGGCAAGGGAGGGATGATCCCTCCCTGATCCCGGGATCCCCTGTGCGTCATCTGGACGCACAGGGACGATCCCGGGGTTCGCCCTGGGATATAGCCTGGTCTAGCTAAAGCCTCAGTGTGAAATTGAAGATGTCTTTTCTCCTATGGTGAGTGAATAGAAAGGGCTAAAAGATTTCCGGGCAGCACATGCAGAGTAGAGCAACCCCCTTCCCATTGTTAAGTGCTGATTCTTTGCAAGTTCAGAAGTCTGTGCCTTCCAAAGCTTGCCTCCCCCATGTGCAAGTCAGTGATGTCCCTGTAAAAGCAGCCAATAACTTTTCTCGTTGAGAGAGGGGATTAAATGGAAACAGATTTCATGTGCTCACATACCCCTCGCCTGAAATGTGGAGCCGAGCAGGGGCAAGGGGAGATTCACTCCCAACTGATCCTTGTCAGTAGTGATGTCAACACTGCATCGCCCAACACCCGCCCACTCAAGCAGGACATAGCGTGACGGGAGGATTACATGGGGAGATGAATGCGGTTTCATTGCATGACCACCAAAAAGTACTGCATTTTCTTCATAGAAAATAACATGTGAAAAGTGTCGGAGGAGAAGAGGTTGGACAACAACTGCATGACATTGGCATCGTGTAAAGTGCCCGGGGGAAATGGTAGCCAAACCATGATTTTTTATTTTTTTTTATTAAATTTAACAAATTACAAATGTACCATCTTGCACTACAAAGAAAGAGAATATTTGTCTATCCAATTTTGCAAAAAAGCAATACCAAAACAAATTTCTATCAAGTATCTACAGTCAGAAGGAGACCGAATAAACAAGAGTTAAGTAATCCTGTTGTACCATTAATAAAATTGACAAAAGGAGACCATATATTTACAAAGGGGTCATTGCTGAGTTGGCCCGACAAAACTCTACGATAGTAAGTTAATTTTTCGGAGCGGGCTATACCCCACACTTTCCCTTTCCATCTGGTGACCGTGGGGCCCTTTGAGTCTTTCCAATGATGATCACATGAAAAATTGCCCAGCTGAAGGTGCCCTTAGTTATTGGCAGTAAGAGCTGTAATCTAAAATATCTTGGTATATTTTTTTTGTATTTTGGTCTCAGCCTTTTTGCTTGGGGCCCCACCCCTCTTGCCTTCAGCCCACCCACCCCCGAAATGCAGCCCCCCTCGGGTTAAATGAGGTTCTGTTTTTAAAAAAGGAGAAAGAAAAGACGCTATGGTGATCTCTGCATCTGCCCTTGTAAGGCCTGCCATGCCAGCCTAAGGGCTGACGCTGGCTCTGTTTGCCACTGCCCCTTCACCTGCTCCTCTCTAAGTTGTCATGCATGGGGGGCTGTGGGGTCCTACTACATCCACCATTGATACTGGGTGCTTCCCCTCCAAACAACCACCAGCCTTTCCCCAAATCTTGGAGCCGAGAGGACGGTGGAGTTTTCTGTGCAGCTGCTGGGACACTCTCTGCCCACCTCGCCAGCTCCAAAGTTGGGAGGAAATTAGTTGTTCATCATGCTTAACTGAGGTGGCCCCACACTCTTTGTGGCAAGCATTGCAAGTGTAAAAGTGGAAGCCTGGCTACCAACAGTTCCCACAATCATGGAAATGGCAAGCTTCAAAATTTCAGCCATCTAATGTTGGGAAACAAATTGCCTGCGGAACTGACTACATAGTTTATATGTTTAGCTCTAGAAACAGGTGCAGGAGGATTCCTCTAGCAATACAATAGTCAGCTATTTCATAATGTCATACAGGTCCAGAACAACATTGGGCATCTTTACTGGGATCTCTGTTACAAAGGGAATCTAGCGGATTCTATGCGCAATCCCTATTTCTTTGGCAATGGAATGTGACCTTGCAGGATCAAAGTATGTGTTACTACATGGATTTAGACCCTTATGGGTGTGGGTAGGTGTGCAGTTCCCTTTGCTGCTTTCTCCAGTTAGTGCTTTTTATTTACTGCTCTGTGTGATGCTTTCAAATCTTCCACTCCTCAGAAATGTCTCACAAAAACAAACAAACAAACAAATAAATAATATTCCCTATAAACTCTTATGGCAATTTCTCAGGGCCAAAACATGTGCTTAGAGTTAAGGAGGAAATCTTGTACTTCGGAAAATCTATTTTCTTTCCAATCCAATTCTTCTCTATGGCCTGCAACATATTTGAGGAATTTTGTTCCTCCTAACTGAGCAAATGAAATATTTCATAGTGAGAAATGGAGCATGAAGTCCGCTTTGAAGTGTTCCAAAGGGATTTAACACCTGCTGCACAGGAGTCAACTTGCTTAGGGAGCTTTTGTACAGGCAAAGATCCTCAACATGATCTGCTGCAACAGGCCCTGCTTCACCAATTTGGACAGGTGGAGATCTTCCAGGGCAAGACGTTTCACATAACAATAGAAAGAAGATGAGATGGAACTAGTTTGCTTTGGATGCTAATTTTACTTACAAAAAGCAAGGTATGCTATTAATGGATCTAATGGCCAAGGGTTTATATTAAAAATACCATTAATTTTGAAGAGTTTACCAGCAAAGAATATGAGGGATTTTTGCCAAATACATGCTATATCCCCCACCTGAGAATCATTTAAAAGTTGAGGATAGTTAGGATAGATTTCAAAGGCTGCCATCAGGGCAGGGGACGTGGAGATGGGGACGGGATGGACATAATTATGTCACTATCAAACTACTTATCTGAAATTATCCCCATTAACTATGATTTTTCAATGGGATTTAGCTTGGTTATGCAATAGATAGAACATGGAATCTGGCTCAGATATCCTTCCTGAACAATGGGAAGTTGCTCCACATTCCATTCTCTTTGGAGGTGTCTGAAACTGATCTATCAATATACCGTGCTATACTACTGCTTTAAAGCGCTTTAAAGCACTTTATAACATTTTTGAAAACAGTATATGGAGTGTGTCCTGGGCCCCAACAGTTATCAAAACTGTTATAAAGTGCTTTAAAGTAGTAGTGTAGATCCTGCTGGTCGACAGCTGATTGGTCACTGTGTGAACAAAGTGCTGGACTAGATGGACCCTTGGTCATCCATTTCGGTCCTTCTTATGTTCTTAGTTCCTTTTGGAGGTGCACTGCTGGGGAAGTGAACAGTTTTTTTATGTTCGCTTGCTTGTATTTTCTTTGTTTTCACGATGGTTTTTTTTGTTCTGTTTTGTTGATATTCACAATAAAAAGAATTTGTTTGTTTGCTTGCTTGTGTTCTTGTAAACCAGCAAAGGAGCTGTAAAAAGGACACACAGCACCTCTTTAAACTAGGTTAGGTGAAAGTGGTAGCTGCTATGGCTAGGATTATTTGTTGCTTGAGGTGAGATAGGAAATCTCTTGAGAAATGTGGTGCCTGTGCTAAACCCCAGGCATTTTCCTGAGGTGAAGCGGCTTATAATGGATTTGATGAGAAAGGAAGAGAAGAGGGGTGCAGGAGGAGGAACCTAGGGTGGGAGTTAAGAACAAAACAAAACAAAAATTCTGATTCAAAAGGAGGATATGAAACTCTTCCAACCCTGCCATGTACATCGATGGTGCTATATAAATAAATAATAATAATAATGTTAAGGAACCAACAAGAACGAAGCAGTGGAGGCTGGTGATTCCAATTTCTATGGGGTTGTAAATCCATTCTGAGCGTCAGCCAGAAATTGGAAGGAGCTATCCAAAGTACTGAACCTATTTTTGGTATAGGGTTCAGCACGTTGGACAGGTCCTTTAGATTTCTAGCTGGTTCTGACTGAAAGCCAGAATGGATTTATCGCCCCACCATAATCGGAGCCACCAACCTCTACTGGGACGAGGTTCTAGGGTGCTTCCGTCTGTGTGTCTTCCTATGAAAAGATCGCTTCCTTCGCCCTAACCCTGCTGAGGCACTGAAGACCACCATCGCCCCCTGCAGGCTACAAAGGAAACGGCTCCCGCGATGCTGGGAGAGTTTATTAGGCTCCTGCTCTCGGGGAGGGAGCGAGAGGCGTAAAACCTACCATAGAGTCTGAGACGTAGAAGGGCCGTCATTTCCGATCCCTCTTCTTTTCTCCTCCGTTCTTGCCGCTTCCTGGAAGCGAAAAGTGGGTGGGGCGTAGTGTCGTGAGCTGCTTTCTAATTGGTCCGGGTGACTGACATCGCGTGCTCCCTCCTCTCTCGTTCCGGTAATCTCACTGCCGCCGCTCAGCCTGCCTAGACTGGAGGCTTAGCTCTGCTCCCCATCCGGATCACGAACGAAGAGGAGCAGGCGGTGCAGCGCCTCCCGCCGCTGGGCTTGCGGGGAAGCGGGTGGAGATGCGGCTGGAACGGTGAGCGCGGAAGGCTGGGAGGTCCCGTGCGCCTCTCCCGCCGCAGTCCCCCTTTCTCCCCTTCCCTCCGCCCGCCCTAGGCAATCCGTACCCCGAATGCCCCTCCCCTCCCCTTTACATCCAGACCACCACCACCCCCCGGGGAGGATCGGGGTTCCTCCTGTGTTGAGGGTTTCGCTGTCTTCCCTTCTCCGAAGTCCCGGCAGTGCAATCTTTTGCTCCATTTCAGAAGTGACATTTCACACGTGACGCTAAAAGCCCCCCTTTGTGTCTGACACGTGTGGATGTTGTTCACGCGGACTGGAAAGCGCATTTTGAAAGCCACTTCGGGCTTCTACCCAAAGTAGCTTTTAAACTTAGAATGCAGAAATACAGGGCGGCGTTGTGTGACACGTGTGAAAAATGCCTTTAGTCCGTTTTATGTATCGTTGCCTGAGCGCTCGTCTTGTGCTGTTTGTGCCGTGTGTGATTGTTGTTAATGAAGTGTAGAATGCAAAAGTGATTCATTTCTAAATTCTAAAGTATGTTGGAGTTAATGGCGATGCCTACATTTGCATGTTACTCAAGCATCATGTGTGAATAACCTCTTAAATACTGTAGGTTTGCAATATCAAATGTAAACCCTGCATTAATTACAAATAGCTTTCTTGTGTCTTCTATCTTGCATTGGCGCATTCTCACATGTATGTACAGATAGTGAAAGAGAGGTTCAAAATCGCTGATGTGCCCTGTGCGAAAATCCGTTTAACATATTCCATGGTAACACTTGTAATGATGCAATCCTATGCATAAAGTCCTACAAGCCCAGTGGCTGGCTGAGGAATGCTGGGAGTTGTGGGACTTTTGTCCCTCTAAACATGCATAGGATTGTCCCCTAAATGATGTGTTCCAAATTAAAATAGCCTTGGGGAGAGATCTTTCCTTCCCATATTGCTGTAACAAGACTTGGATACCTTGAGATGTATGTGTGACCAGTAAATTGTTTGCCTTCACTTTTATCAGGCTTTTCCCTTGAGTGGTTGTAATGAGGAGTTGACTGAGACTTTTTGTAAATATCTGCTATCTGTGTCCCCTTTCCTTACCTCTTACATCTCATATAGGGTTTTCCTTCCTGTTTCCCAAATACCCCGTCCCCAATGGTTTCTTCCTTGATGTTCCCCTTTCTTATTTGCATGATCCATTACCTGATATAAGAGTATAGGGAAGGAGGACTGTATTTGTTTGGGTTAACATGCTGTTATTTTGTAGTTCATTTTCACTTCTGATACTGAAGCAGCATGTAAAGTTTTCGCTTTTCATAATGAAATGTTTGCAATATTATATTCAACTAAATGGGCAGTTGTGTGTGTACATACATTTACAGCATAATTCCATGTATGTTTATTTGGGAGCAGGTTCAGTTTCACACAGTGGTACTTACTTTTACAAGCTGTAAATACTTTCTTGATCGTTTCTTTTAGGTTGCTTGACATATTAGTAGAACAACAAGATTTTAAAAAAGAAATAGCAAATCAGTTGTTAAATTCTGGAGTCTCAAGTACACTGTCAGAATAGAATAGGGTTCTAATAATAATAATAATAATAATAATAATTCCTGGAAGCATATGATAGGCTCACTTCCTCCTTCTCTGGATTTGTCTAATAGGTTGCTAAAAGGTAATCTGGCAGCTGCTGATAGGCTGCAGTGAAAGAGGTGTGTTTTAGAAAAGCTCAGGTAAGATTGTTGCAGAACAGGATTAGTGTTTGACCTCAGAAATGAAAAGTTAATATCAAAAATGGTTATTGTATCTGAGTACATTGTACGGATTTTTGTTTCTATAGCTGCTATGTTGTTTACTGACTTTTAAAATTTGCTGCTGCATGCCAGTCACTTTATTCATTGACGCAAAAGGCTATATTAGAGAGGGGCAAAAGTCTCTATGTTTGGTAAAATAACTACAGCCCAGTCTTATCTTCTGCTAATGCAATATGATGCTCTTAGTGCAACAGCTGTAGCAGCATTTATTCCTGAATTTAGGTGGACCTGTCAAACTTCTCTACTGTTAGTTACTTGGTGGCACAAGTTTGTGTTAGAGGGATGAAACCATTGCCATCAGCATTGCATACGTGTGCTGCTTCTCCGTACATCCACCTACAGAGAATAGCTCTGTTCTTCAGCTCAGGATCACCAGTGGCTGATGCTGTTGTGGTGAAACTGAGGATGGAATAGGCACTCACATTACAAGGAGACTGTTTGTCCCCTTGAGTGGTGCAGGGAACCTAGCACATGATTTCATGCTCTGACACCAGTGTACAGGGGGGCATGAATTTGCACCACAAGTCAGCTTAAACCAACCTTGAGATTTTTTACTTTGCTCCAGAATAATAAGAAGGATGGGGAAAGGGGGCAGCCTAAACCTCTCTGGCCTCCAGCTAATGTTAGTCATGAATAAGTCCCAGTGGAACAATTGAGTCGCAACCAATTTAAATCCCATTGCTTTTAGTGAGAGTTATGACTACCTTTAATGGGATCAGAGGCTTCGAATAGGTCCAGAAGTTACAGTTCTATTGCTTCTTATTTGTATGTTTATGTTAAGGTTGCCAACGCTTCCAGCTAGCCAGGGCAGATTTAGAATGCTAGTATTTCTATCATCTTCCCAAGTCAAACTGCAACTCCTTTTCTTCAGTTCGGTTTCTTCTGGATACTGACAACCCGAGTCTTCTTTCTAGCAAAGAGTGTCTTCTTTTGGATGCCTTCCGAATGTGGGCTCAGTTTCATATTTTGGGGAACCTAGTGGCACTTTCTGGCTTAAGCATCTTTTCTCCTCTAGTACATGGCAATGGCTTTCCTCCAAATTTAGTCATCTTTCTCATGATTTTTGTATTTATAGAAAGAACGTAAAGGTGAAGGGTATTGACTTTTTAATACAAGGTTTCAAGCACTTCAGAAAAGGAGTGGGATTTCATATATATATATTTAAAAAGGCTGTTTTGTTATTGCCAATTAAAATATGTCCTGATACTGAGCGCACATCCATTAGATGAGGTACCTTTCACAATGTGTCCACTCACATCTCTGTGCTGGAGCCAAACTCTTTTTGAAAGTGCCAACTTATCCAAAAGCTCACCCACTTTTCAAAATATTCATTAGATTGAAGTACAGCACAGGCCGTTCCTGGAGATGAAGAACCTGATCTCTGTGTGATATTTCTACACATGACTGCTCAAAAGTTTGTCCCATTGAGTTCAGTGGGACAGACTCTCAGTTAAGTGGGTATTGGATTGCAGCCTTCGTGTGGATCCAACCAAGCAGAGGTCAGTTCATGCAAAGGGACTTGGCTGTCCTCTTCTCCCCCCTGCAGAACCCCAATCCTCAGGAGCAGATGGGGGTCATGCAGGAGGGGAAGAGAAAATCCCTTCCACCAGCAGCTCCCTTCTGCTGGCAGAATGACACCATTGGATATAACCCTAAAAGTGGATATGAAAGGCAGTGGGGTTAATTCTGTATTCTAGAGCAAATTCGCTCATGGAAATGTCATGGATATCACTAGATGTAGAGAGGTACTCATGAGAGGGTCATTTATTACAGGCTTATAGTAAAAGCAATACCTTTTGGGTACACAGCATAATAAGTCAACGTGAAATATTATGAAAAGTGTGTTCTGTACATGCTGTTTCAAGATCAGAGGTGAAATATAAATAATTACAAAAATGTTAGTTCATTTTAGTTAAAATTATTACATAGGTTGCATATTAAAGATTAGAAGTAAGAGGAATCTGCCTCTTTAAAATAGGAGATAATTGGAATGCCTGCTAAATTGTAATTTTCTGCTTGACATTACGGTTGGTTCGCATGTAACACTAAACTATGGCTTAATGTCACATAGTTGAGCCTTGAGCTTGCGTACTCTCTCCCTTCTCCTTCCCCTCCCATATTCCATTTAATTCGGCTTCAAACTGTGGTTTGCAAACCTGGTTTGGAGCAAAACCTAGTTTGCCAATTTGGATGTAATAGCAAGCTATGGTTTGCTGCAAATCAGGAAGTAACTACTTAAAGGTGAGATTCTATGCATGTTCAGACAGAAAAAAGTCCTATAGCTCCCAGCATGGTTGTCTGGGGGAATGATGGGAATTCTAGGATTTTTTGCCTGTCTAAACATGCATAGGATTGTTTCTTAGTGACGCACAGAGTTTGTTCCCGTTGTGCCAGGACTTGATTTGTTGTTACATGTGAATGAACCCTGCATGTTTTCCTCTTACGTGTTTTGTGTCTCTCAATATTCGTTTTACTGTAATTTTGACTTTCTAGCCCCCTCCCCCCCCCCCCGTCACTACTGATCACTCCTTTCCCATTCTAGGCACTCCTCTCTTTCTTCTCTGGCCACCTCACCACCACCCCTGCCCACTTTGTATGCTTGCTGACGAGCTTTAAACAATGCTGTTTAAATGTAGCGTAAAGCAAAAAAAAAGAAAAGAAAGGGCAGCAGATTCATTTACCCAATGTGTGGGCAGTCGCACTGTGTGTACTTGCCAATTAGATAAGTAGCTTGTTCAGGAATTTGTAGCAACAGTAGATTTAGAGCAACTGTAGTTTTTTTTCTGTTCTACCTCCTGTGCGATTGGCGCTAAAATGGATGCTTGTAAAGGTGAGAGCTTAGTAATTCATAATTATGGATGCCCTATTGATGGATCAGTACAATTCATTCATTCTTTCCATCTTCCCCAAACTTGCCCTTCCATACCCAACAATCACATAGGAGTCAATGCGTTGTGCAGGTAATGTATTTTATTGCAGACAGGCTTCCATCACTTTTTTATCTCTGATCACTCTTGAAATCTTTTCCCACCCACCTTTGTTCTCTTGACCTGTTTCAGCGCCCTTGTTTTTACTTCTCTGTCCTCAACCAAATTCAGTATTTCCATGGGCTGATTATCATCTTTCCGGTTCCCTTGCAGATGCTGTCAAAGAAAGCGAAGCTTGAAAGCACACAGTCCTATGCAGGTTTAGACTGAAGACAGTCCTAGAACTCCTCAGCCAGCTACTGGGAGTTGTGGGACTTTTTTTCTGACTAAATACATGTAGGATTTCACCCTAAAGCAACTTTCCCCAACCTGGTGTCCTCCAGATTTTTTGGAATACAGATCTCATCATCCCTGACAATTGGTCATGCTGGGAGTTGCAGTTCAAAACATCTGGAGGGCATGGCTATGTTGAGGAAGCTTGTTCTAAATGCCAGGGGGCAGTGAAACCAAGCATTTCCCTCAAGAGTTGAGGTGCTTTAGAACAGTGATCTTCAACCGGTGGGTCATGACCCCAAGATCAACCCAGATGGGTTGCCAGAAAGCTATTGATGCCATGTTGGGCAATTGTGAAAGTGAGCCCCATGTTGCAGGTTGGGGGGCCGAGGTGGGTCTCAGGTTCGGACCAGCTGAAGCCCACTGCTTTAGAACACCCCAATTCATGTCGACATTCTCTTCCTTCAGAATCTCTGCCTGCCATGCTTTCGTGATCTGTTGTTGCTATTGAATAGAAGCTGCAAGAGAAACAGAAGATCAAGGTAAGATTGTTCATGTGCTAGAATCTTTTTTTCTTTTTGTTTTTCTTTCTTTTCTTTATCATCTTGTGCTTTCATGAGTGAAATTGTGTTTGGGTTTTAATGTGTTTGAATTTCCAAGGGAATTTCAAATAAAGTGCTTTTGAGCCCAGCTTGGTATCTGTAAATGGGAGAAGCAAACGGCAGAATTAGCATAATTCACGGCACATTTTGTAAGAAAATAAAAGCTTTTGGGATTGTGAAACCTAAAATAGAATGATGGTCTGTGGGAGACTTCATAAGTGCTTCATAATAATCTGAATGCATATAAGGTAGAAACCATGTCATTATTGTAATTGAGATATAATATTCAGGTTGGAACCACACATTACCTTGGCCAGCAAGTGCTCCCGAATCCATGTTTGCTAGTTAACACTAATGCCACAGTGGGATGAGAGCATTTGTAAAGGAAAATCAGCAGGGGAGTGCTTGACCCTTCCCTGTCACTATAGTTCTCTCACAATTCTCCCTTCCCTAAGGCTGCTTTCCACCAGGCAGGCTCCAAAATGGGAAATATGCCTGGAATTGATCTGTGAGGTACGGGCTCAGTTCAGACAACGCATTTCTCAATGGTGTTTTTAGAATTCCACAGTGGAGTTTTTCCACCACTATTGAGAAATGTGTTTTCAGGAGGGAAAACTTCACCCCACGGTGGAGTTTTTTTTAAAGAAAACACTCCACACTGAATATCCATGCTGTACAAAGGAGAATTCCTGCACAACGGTTGTGTTGTGTGGCGGGCTCCGTGGAGTTTTCAATTATGTTGACTTTTCCCACTGGCTACAGAGTTCTCTGGCAAGAGCTACAAAAGGAACAAGTGCCGCTCTAGGAGAGCCGCCGGGATTTTTTTCCCCAGCAATGGCTGATGGGACACCATCAGGAGGACTGGGGGAGAGAGAGAGAGCAGAGAAACTGTCAATCAAATGTTGTGTTGCCTTTTACTGAACTCCATGGTAGCCCACAGTCACACAACGGTGGAGTTAGAAGACGTTGTGTGGTGAGTATCCCCTAGAAACTCAACCGTTGAGTGGAATTTTCACACTGAGTTGACTAATACGTTGTCTGAACTGAGCCACGGGCTGTGATTAATAAAATTTTACTAGAGATAGGCAGATCTGTCATTTTGGTTTTGCTCAGTTTCCCATTCTTTCCAATCTTATGCTCATTTTGTCCCATTTCTGCTTCCCTTTATGTTTTTTAAAAGTCAGCACAAAAAAATCATATGCATTTTCTTGTACGTTTCTTCTAATATAAAGTTGTGTGTGTTTTCCTAATACATGCATTTTTGCATATATAATACACTGTTGTACATTGTTTTCATGAATATATGTATTTTCACGTGCATGTTCTAATATATGCATTTTGGTGCATATTTTTTGGATGGAGGACTGCATCACAAAATTTGGAAAAGCACAAATATTGAAGTATCAAGTTGCATATTGGCTGTTGGTTGTCATAAAAAAGTATGAGGTTGACATATGGGCCCTAAATAGATTTAATTTTGACTTAATTTCATGCCGTTGATAGTTTAGCAGAACAAGAAAATAACAGTTAATGCTCAGATCCTGGGGTAAGATGCATTTTTGATGAAATAACTTTACAGACGGAGTTTTTAAATCCCAAAGCTATGTTTCAGGTCTTGCATTGAGTATTCTGTTTCGGTGTGGAAAAGGGGCATTTGGCACTTACTACATTTGGACAATACTCTCTTAAATACAGAGTGGATATATGAAGGAAGACGTTGAGGGATCTGCTGAAGATGAGGCGACTGAATCGGAAGAAGACCTTGAATTTAATGAAAGAGTTGGATGCCTTTCCTAAAGTTCCTGAAAGCTACATAGAAACCTCAGCAAGTGGAGGAACAGGTGAGCCTTGCTGGTGGATTGAGAGTAAGAGCTACCTTCCATGAATGCTTGTCAGGAAAAGGATGGGGACCTCTTTCAGGATAAAGTATCCTTGAATGGCAGTTCTCGGCGGTTGCTAAAACCGCATAAGAAAGTCACACGAAAGCAATAATAAAATATGAAAATAACAGCACAACAATGGAATATGAAGACAACATGCGCAGGGTTGCCTTACTAAGGGGGTGTGTTGAAAAAAAAGGCCTACAACTCCAAGCATTCCCTAGCCAGCATGCTGAGAGTTGTAGGCAGGGTGGATAAAAATCAATGATTTTTTTTTAAAAATAAAAAAAATGTTATTTTTTTAAATTTAAATTGGATTTTTTAATAAAATGCTTTTTAAGGAAAAATCTATCTAAAGATAGTTTTCTTTTTAAGATACATTATAGTCCAAAGGTTATTCATAATGAAATAAGGATTAGTTTTTAATTATGTAGCATAAGGCTGTATGAAATGTTTAAACATTTTGGTAAATAAATTCCATTAATCCATTCACAATGTCATGCTCTTCCAGAGGTTTCTGTAAGATTATTGGGCATTTTTTCTATCTAGAAGATATTATCACAGATGCTTGGTTTTACAGTTCTCAAAACTGTGAATTTGTGTCTGCAGGGATCACAATCCCATTGTGCCATTGCAAATCTATGTACACAGAATAAACCCATTACCTCTTAAGTGCTAAGTTTCAAAAAATTCAATGAATAGAGTGCAGTTTGGGGGTGGGAGGGGGGAAGTCACATGATTAAATCAAGACTTTCTGAGTAGTGATTTAAATCAAATCCACCCTGGTTGTAGGGTTGCTGTTATTTGCCTTGTTATGCTAGCAAAAATGAAATGGAAAAAAAAAGGGCTAGATGCTACTCTTATATGATCTCTGCTCCTGGCAGGGACACCATAAGAATTGAGCAGTCTTAATGGGGATAAGAGGGGAGATGAATCATATTTTGGGGGTCTGTGCTGTCACGATCATGTTAGGGGGCTGCTTGCTCCTTTCAGTAAACCGATAACAGGAAGACTGTTGTCACTACTGAGAATCAAAAGTAGCTGTCAGACTGGAAAATGTGTTGAACAATAGCTACGTATTGCCCTTATATTATACAATGTTTACACAAAGTGTACATAATATAAGTTTTCATAACGAATATGCAAAGCTGTTAGGATCGTAAGTTCTTGTGTAAGACATATGAACGTTCACCAAAATACACAAAATGTATATATTAAAGATTGAAATCTTATTGAGCTTTATGCTACAAATACAAAATAAAAGCAGGCTCACATTGATTACACAATTTGTACATAATTATGCACAGTTTGTGTATTTTGGTATATATTTGGTGTATCTTATCAAGTTCTTATAGTTGTGAAAGTCTTGTATTTTTGCTATGAAAAATTTAATATGAGCACTTTGTGTAAACGTTGTCTAATATATGAATACTATCTAGTTAGTTCTTAAACAGGATTTCCACTCTGGTGTTTGCTTTTGGTGCTCCTTTCAGCACCATAAAGATGTGTACTCCTGTGTAATTATAATAAATGCTGTTGTATCAATTGCCTTTTTAATGTCACTTTTCCTCTAAGGAGCTAAGGATGATAAGTACATACACACACATCAAATTTATCCTCACAACAACCCTGTGAGGTCTGTTAAACTGAGAGAGAGTGATTGGCTCAATCTCACCTTGAAAGCAGCATGGCTGAGCCTAGGTCTCTCTAGTCCAACAGCCTGGATATTATCCAGACTGCAAACCATTACCTACGCGATGTGAGTTTCTATAAAGTTTAGTATTAGGCCAATTTGCATCAAATCTTTCTTAGTTTACATTGGAAACCTACATAGAGAGTGATCTAATTTATTACGTTTATTTTACTTGCACTTACTAAACAACAAAGCTAAAAAGAAAAGTACCCCATGTTATTTCTCCAACTTTGGATCCAGGAATCTGAAATATCCTGTGCGCCCCCCCCCCCCCCCCAGCCCGGGACACTGTCTCAGGACCGTAGAATTGCTCCCTCCATGTATTAATGTGTTTAGTATATTAATATACACACAATATCTTTTTTCCCTTGTAAATTTCAATGAACTGATATCTTTTTTGTGCTAGCCTTTAAAATAGTTTTTTTCTTTCTTGATTTTTCGCAGTTTCTCTCATAGCGTTTACAACTATGGCTCTCTTAACCATAATGGAGTTTACGGTATATCGAGATACTTGGATGAAATACGAGTATGAAGTAGATAAGGATTTTACTAGGTAACTTTATTCTCTCATAAACTTGTGTTGATTTGTACATTCATTTTATTTTATTTTGAAACGTCTTGGCTGCCTTAAGGCAATAACTTTTCAATTTCCATATTTATTTCTGATGCCTTGGAATCCCCAGGTGCTTAAGCTGAAAAACAAAATTATTACCTGTCTCCAGGGGCAAGAAGGAAAAGAAACATGCTTACTTCTAACATAGAAGGCAGCAGAAGATGGAAGAATCTGGAAATATTTATTCAGGGTCCGAACTGTTAAAAGAGGATGCCAGCGTGACAGTTATCATGGGGCTAGTTCTCATGTTACCCTGGCAGACATTTCTATGGGTCTGGATCCCATTTCTCTACAGTAATGTCTGCAGGAAGTAATCCTGTGGGTCAGGTGATTGACCTTGTTACTTCTGATGCTACTCTTTGTCCTTCTGCCCTGGGCTAGTGATCATGGTAGTTGCCTGACCAATATGCTTGCTGCTAATATCTTTAGGAATCACAAAAGAGCAACTCACACATCAATTTGGGCAATCCATACATCAGCCCTTAGTATATAAAGGCCTGATTGCCATTGGACTCTTAATATCAGGGATTTATTCCAGCTGTTGCATCTTTATCATCTAATTTTGCTGCCCCATCCCTTAATCATAGTTAAGGGGTTAGGGATGGGCTGTACGGGGTTGGGAGTCTTTCCCTTCAAATGTGAATTCTTCTTGCCCTCCCCGTAGGCTTTAGACATGTCTAAGGGATTCCACTGTGGCCGACATTCATCCGTGCTAATGCTGATTTGGTTTCTAGGCCAGATTCAAAGTTCAGATTTGGATCTTTAAAGCCCTTCACGGCTTCGAGACAGATTACCTGAAGGATCGCCTAATTACACACACACACATACTTGAACCTTCATTGCTTCTTCTGAAGCCCTTTTCTGGGCGTATCCACAGGGTACAAAATCCAAAAAAAGGAAACCCCACAAGAGATGCCAAAAAAGGCAAAGAGGTAGAAAAAAATAATGTTTTTAATGGGATAAAACAAATCCAACACGTTTTGGACCCTTACGTCCTTCTTCGGGGTAACTTGTTACAGTATAAGGAATATCATCTACTTCATAACCCCCAGTACAGCTGACAAAAGGGCCTTTTTAGTGATGTCCCCTTTAGTATGGAATGCTCTCCCCAGAGAGGCTCACCTTGATGTCATTTTGGCACAGAGTGAAGACCTTTTTGTTTCCCCAAGCTTTCATATAAATCTGGGTTTGCTCTTGATGAAGGTTTTAAACCAGTTTCAAGTCCTGATTTTAGTTCCTAGCTAAGGCCAAGCCCAGTTTAGTTTTACCTATGGTTAATGTTAGTGCCAAGGTATCGCTTAACCGTAGCTAAAGGTTGCAAGAGGCCCAAGGGAATTCATGCTAAAAGAGGTGGAAGCATACGATCCATGTCTTGTTCCCATTTCCTTCAACATGGCTAGTAGGTAGTCTGCATTGCATCTCCCAAGTTGGGAGTTTATTATTATCTTTTGTACTCAGATAGATGCACTTTCTTGCCACATGCTTTCCTGCTGTGCATTTACTTTGGGGAATCATAAACATCTTGCCTTTCTGTTGGAAGCTGATGTGATATTTACACTTCAGAAAATAATAGTTATTGTGCATCTTGGCTCCATGCTTTGTTGTCGCAGAGATAATTGGGTGGTGTCTGCCTTAATCTTAGAATGTTCAGGCAGTTTTTGAGATGGTAGGAAGTCCCAGATCAAGACTAATCTTTCACAATTTCTTGTATTGCCTTATCAAGTAAATTTGATTATGAGGCTCACCCCCCAAATTGCATGAGGATGTGTAAGTGTTCCCGTTTATAGCCTTAACTGAGACTATGCATACCTTTCACCATTCCAACCAACATTTCATCAAGTACTGTGATAGTTCAGCATGTTGTTATACATACAGGCTATGCTGTGGTTCACAAGGAGATCACATAGCTTAGACGTTATATCCGTAGGGTGGGGTCCCCAACCCTTTTGATTCAGTGGGCACATTTGTAATTTTGAGAGAGTATTGTGGGCACTCACAAAATGGTTGCCATGGGGGTGGAGCTTGCTCCTTCAAAACATGGCTGCCATGGTTGCCATGGACAGTCACAAAACATCCATTACCAAGAAGGCCAGCTGGTCAGACTAAAAGAAAAATAACTTCGCCAAGAACCTAAGTATAAGGCAGAGGTAGGGTCTGAGGTCCAAAACACAAAACCATCTTTTGAAACAAAATTAAAATGTGCTGGAGGACAGCAATTTGTTTTGCAGTATGACAACTTCCCAGTCATTTTTTTTTAATCTTAAAAAATAAAATTTAAAATTGTGAGGGGCAGGAAGCTTGGAGGGTGATAAGAGAGGTGTCTGTGGGCACTTTGATGCCCATAGCCACAACATCAGGAAACCCAGTTTTCAGACAGTAACTAGTGTCTGTTCAGTTCACAGATACATTCAGGACTGGATGAAAATGTATGTATGCAGAGACATTTCTTTAAATATAATTGAGGAGCTTGGTTCCTTACTTTTCTTTCTCTTGTGGGTGTGAATGCAAGCAGAGATGAAGCAAATGAAGCTGTTCATGCTCAGGTAGCCTCATTAAGGCTTCCTGTAAGAATCAGCTACTTTTTCAAGCTTCAATGTTGAAATTTTAATTGGCCTCAAAGGAAAATGCTTGGCATTTGACTGTGCTTAGTATTGAAATAAACTGTCTAGAGATGGGTTGTTTATAAAGCAGCAAGCAAGCCATTATTGGACTTGGGGTCCGGAGCCAGCAGTTAAACTAGATGGCTTTGGGAGATCTATGAAGGAGCAACAGGAACGCAGGGCTTGTGCCAACATGAACTCTTCCCTGTACTTCTAGGGCAGCCTTCCTCAACCTGGGGCGCTCCAGATGTGTTGGACTACAACTCCCAGAATGCCCCTGGGAGTTGTAGTCCAACACATCTGGAGCGCCCCAGGTTGAGGAAGGCTGTTTTAGGGCAAAGGCCGCATTTGAAATAGCTCAGTCATAACTCTTCCAGTCCTCCAAACAGAGTTTAAGGAAAGCTGGACATCTATCATTCAAGACTCTTAGGGCACAATCCTATGCAGGTTTAGACAGAAGACAGGCCTACAACTCCCAAAATGCCCCAGCCAGCATAGCTGACTGCGGCATGCTGGGGTTTTTAGGCCTTGTTTTCTGTCTAAACCTGCATAGGATTGCTCCCTTAGGTTGCTACAGTTACATACCTTTTCAAAAACATTCCTAACACAATGTGCAGCTAGATTCCTCTTTGAAATTTAAGGAGGCTTTAAGGGGTAAAGAGTATCTTTGGTGACACCCACCAAGCATGATATTATTTGGGCAGTGTCTCTCTAAATCTACTTTTAGTCTTTTTGGCTTGGCATCCTGAAATTTTAGCACATACCTTTCTTAGTACTTGTGCACTTGTTCAAATGTATATCAACTACATTGTCACATGACACAGATGAGTTATTGTATGTCATATGAATTATAGCTTGACCATCGTGAAATTGACTTGTCCTGTGTTTTCCTTTTTCCAGTAAATTAAGAATCAATATAGACATTACTGTTGCAATGAAGTGTCAGTGTAAGTATTGTGATACAATGTGTTTCCTTTTTATTATGTATGTATGTTTGTATTTTTGTATGTTTGTATTTATTTATTATTGCATTTATATCCCACCTTTTTTCCTCCAAGGAACCCAAGGCGGCATACATAATCCTCCTCTTCCCCATGTTATCCTCACAACAACAACCCTGTGAGGCAGGTTGGGCTGAGAGTCTGTGACTGGCCCAAAGTCACCCAGTGGGTTTCCATGGCCAAGCGGGGACTAGAACCCAGATCTCCCGACCTCCAGTGCAACACTTTAGCCACTACACCACACTGGCTCTTATTTAAAGTGTTTTTATCCCGCTTCTCAGCCAGAAAGGCTCTCGGCACAGCTTACATATAATTCAAACAAGACGATCCCACATGTTTACTTTCTAAAAAGACATGCCACAAAAGGAAAACGGAATGGGAAGGGAAGAGGAGAGAAAGTAAGGCTTTCAGCAGGGCTGGTGGAATGGCCCTGCTTTCCCCTCTCATCTCCCTCAGCGCAGCCTGCTTTTCAATTTGAGCTTACTGCTCTGACATTTTCATCATTTAGCATGGAACTGTACATTACCAGTAAAAACAAGATTGATGCCAAAAACGACATCACCATGTTGAGCTCTCCCCTGGGACTATGTAGGATCATTTACTTCATGTGGAGATATAATCACTTTGAAGGTTTTTCTGTCAGCAGCAGCCAGCCATGTTGAATGAGGGCATGAAAGCACCCAATGCAATGGCATCATGAGATGGCGTATTTGAAGGGAGAACGTGGCCCAGGGATGCCATTTTAATGGTGGTCGTATAATGTTGTAGTTCCATCTTCTGAGCTGACAGCCATCTAGGGGGTATGGTGTTCCACACTGTTTGGACTGCCCCACAATATAGATAGCAGTTGTGTGTTTGAAAGTGCTCCCTCATCAGAATGTCCCTCCACCTGGAAAGCTTGCCCAGCCTTCTGTGGTAGTTATATATTAAGATTTATTTTAGCATGTGTAGACTACCTCCCAAGGTTTAGCCTCCCAAGGCAGCTCATAACGTATGAAAAACATAAAATTAAAAACTCGTGAAATCGTAATCCATAGAACACTAAAAAATCTAAAACAATCTGCTGTGGTACCCCGGCTGTGGAATGAGCTCCCTAAGGAGGTTCGCTTGGCACCTACATTATATGCTTTTAGACGCCAGGTGAAGACCTTTTTATTCTCCCAGCATTTTAACAGTCTATAAATTAATTTTAACTTGGTGTTTTAAATTTGTAATTTTGCATTGCTGCTGTTTTTATCTGGTTGAGCTTTTATATTGTATTTTATATTATGGTTTTATACTGTTGTTTTATACTTTGAATGTTTTTAATTTTTGTGAACCTTCCAGAGAGCTCCGGCTATTGAGTGGCATAGAAATGTAATAAATAAATAAATAAATCTAAAGATCTCAGCAACAATGGAACAATCGGATACATTAGAAGAGCCAGTGTGATGTAGTGGCTAAAGTGTTGGGATGGGAGTCGGGAAATCCCGGTTCTAGTCCCCACTTAGCCATGGAAACCCATGGGGTGACTTTTGGCCAGTCACAGACTCTCAGCCCAACCCACCTCACAGGGTTGTTGCTGTGAGGATTGAATGGAGAGGAGGAGGATTATGTACGCCGCCTCGGGTTCCTTGGAGGAAAAAAGGTGGGATATAAATGCAATAATAAATTTCCACATGCAGTGTACTTTTTAAAAAAAAGATCTCTCAGACTCGTTGTAGGGTTTTCATAAGACTGTACTACATGTTCATCCTGTGTGCTTGGATGTGCTCTTATTAAAAGACGTTTCACTGCTTATTTTGCTTGCTTGCCTTAATAAAAACGGATGGTTCAACTTAGCAATAAAACAGGCCGTGATTCTAATTAATAATGTTGAATACTATTTAAAGGACTGAATTACACTATCTAGGAGGATTTTTTTTATTCTTCTTATGTTGAGCACATTTCGATTGTGCACAGTGGATGTTCCAGAAATTGCGCACTTCCCCCTGCTGTGTTAATGGTGGCTGTAAAGGCCCCATGGATGCAGCGGGGTGTGTGCGTGCAATTTTGGTAGTGGGGCAGATGGCTGCCAAGGCTTGTTGGGTTGTCACAAGTGCTCAGACGCGGGTCTGAGCTCATGCCGCAGGCGCCTGACTAGGTCTGGGGGAAAGATACAGAGAACGGTGTTCACACCATCCACAATTATGACATTAGTGTTTTCCAAACCTCTAAGCACAGACCTATTGCTTTATTCACAAATTATTGTTAAACATATTTTTTCTGCTTTTTCTCCTGTGCAAAATCAGCTGGAAAAACACAAGCCTTGCATCACACGTGCAACAATTTGGCAATCCTCCCCTTCCCACCCCCGTGACTATTTAAAGGAAATATCTGTGAAGATAAAGTTTGTGACAGGCCCAGATCAACCCATATTTTTCTTTTTAAAAAATCATCCTATAAGAAAAGGAAATATAGGATGCAAGGTGTAAGTTGGAGCAAACATTAAGAAAAACGCTCTGAAATAATGGCATCGATTGGTCTCTGGGAGCCTTCCTGTGGACTAATCCATCTTGAAAGTTGCTGTCCCAATTTGCTAATCACAAGTTCCGACCAGTAGTCTGTAATAACAAGCAACATAATATGTTGCTAACTTGGAAGGAGCTGTGATATTTCCTAAGTGCTCATTAGCAAGAAATGTGTTGTTTGTAGGCCCTCTGTTTTGACATGCTGCACTTGGCTGGTTTGAAAAGTGCATGTTTCACCATCATTTTCCTGTGTCTGTGTGTATTGTGTGCGGTGGTGTAGGTTGCTGTGACAAACTGAGATCCCGCTAAAAGAAATAGCAGGAAGAAATCTGTGTCTTTGTGGTTAGGCTCAAAAAGAGCAGTAGATATCAGTTTTGAAGGCCTGTCATCTCATCTGTCCCTTTCAACTTCTGAAACAGATATTGGCGCTGACGTGCTGGATTTGGCAGAAACCATGGTTGCCTCTGCAGATGGGTTAGTTTATGAACCAGTAAGTTTACTCCATTTTATTCATAAAAAGATTCACTTATCCACTAGTTTGCTATATGCCTCAAAGTGGTCTCGTTTTATTGAGCCTGGCTGAAAATCCACAGTAATGGACAGTGTGGCAGATGTGCAAAACGCTATTCCTTTGCATCACTGCACTTGACACCTTACTCACTACATTCAACATCTAAGGCCCTCCTCTGGGTGCCTACTCCGAGAGAGGCTCGGAGTGTGGCAACGAGGGACAGGGCCTTTTCGGTGGTGGCCCCCAGACTATGGAATGATCTCCCTGACGAGGCTCGCCTGGCACCAACGCTGCTATCTTTCCGGCGCCAGGTTAAGACTTTCCTCTTTGCCCAGGCATATGGCGGCACATCTTAATCACCCACATGTTTAGTTTTTTTAAATGGTTTTTAATGCTTTATGTGTGTATGTTCTGTGTTTTAGAATTTTAAATTTTGTATACTCGTTTTTATCTTAATTTTAGAATTTCTGTAAACCGCCCAGAGAGCCCTGGCTATGGGAGCGGTATATAAGTGCAATAAATAAAATAAAATAAAATAAATAAATAAATAATTACTGAATGACATATGCAGAAGATGGGTCCCTGCCCCAAGGATCTTACAGCCCAAATTTAGACCAGGGGGTGGGAGAGAAGAGGGAAAGGGGAGGTTAGCAAGGAATGAATGCAGGCACATTTACTTGGGTGTAACAGGCCATTAATATGGGGCAGAAAAAACCTAGGATCCAAGCTAATATCTAACTCTGACAGCTTTTGTTGACAGATTTTACATGCTTTTTACAACATGGCAATGATGTGCTTCTGAAAGGGCCACGGTTCTCACCCAAAGTTGTTGATGATGCAGGAACTGTTAGTGTGGGCTGTAAGCAAAGTATAGTCTCTGAAGACAAGAGCAATGTACTTATGGAATTGCAGACTGGTGGTGCCCAAATAAATAATAGGCAAGCCCAAAAATGCAAGAACAGCTTCCCTTTGCTTGCTAGACATCTGCAAGGTTTATCAATAAATCAGAATTTTAGTTCTGAGATGCTAAATTATTTCATCAGTTATGTAGAGTAACATTTTGTGTTTCTTCTATTGCATTCTTTGTGTCTGGTAACCAGTAGCCTTAATAATCGGAAGCACCTAGGATGCACAAGGTATTGAATTACTTTTCCTTGCAGCTTCCTTTGAGAGAACTTTTCAACATAAAGAACATTCACTTTAATTAGCAGAAGTTTGTTATCTTGGGAACTCCTGTATCCCAAAGCGGTGAAAGCCTGTTATACCTTGGAGAGGATTTATTTTTCAATTTAGTACTGTTATATATCCGACCATTCAGTTCGTGTATTATGCCAACTATATGAACATGTACAGGGAAAAATGTTTTTGAGTATTCATCTTGGGTTTAATTATTTATCTTCGTCCTTTGTTGCAGGTCATATTTGAACTCAGTCCCTTGCAGAGAGAATGGCAAAGGTAATAACCCAATGCACTGTGTACAAATGGGAAAAATTCTGTGTGTGTGTGTGATTCATACATTTAAATATGGCTGCTCTCAACTCTTCAGTTAAAACTAAGAAATTAAAATAATAAATCATAGCTCATAATGCACATAGGTGCTATTATTGCATTGTGCCTTTTTGCATTTTGGGTGATCTCGAATCATTGGTGAAGACGCAGACTGTGCACATTGGCTTTTTAAAAACATTCGAAATTCTTTGAGCTAGCTTTATTTTCAGAAAAGCAGTGATATGTTTATTTTCTTACATTTAAATGGCTGCCAAGTCCTTGAAGCCAGCTCATAATGTATTGTGATTTCCCTTAGTCTAATGCAGGAGTAGACCCTGGATTTGGACTACAGCTCCAATCAGCCCAAGACAGCATAGCCAGTAGTAAGAACTGATGGGAGTTGTAAGCCAGAACATCTGGAGGGACACAATTTGTCAATCCCTGGCAGATCCTTGGCACAAATAAGGAAGAGAGAGAGAGAGAGAGAGAGAGAGCGCAGAGGATATTTGCTAGTAAAAAATGGAAAAAGAAATGTTCTTGAAAAAAGGTTTCTGCTTCTGTTGTTTTAAGCCTAGCTGTCACTTGCTGATTTCTAGTATTTGGAGACCCTTCATCTTACATTTTATTAGCCCAGTGCTATGACATCCAAGGATGCTGATCTTAAAATGATTGGACTTGCCATTCCAGAAAGGGACCTCATCTGAATGTTCTAATTTCTCATTGCCATAGATGGAGCCTGTGGCCTCATATTTTTATTTGTGGCTCTGCGAGAGAACATTTCAGTGGGATAGGTCAGTTTATTCCACTAAATTATCCATCAGCCCTCTTTTTCCAGAAGCCCTGAAATTCCATCCAGGCAGCTTGATTCTGCCTCTTCTTTATTCACCCAGTTGGTGAGTTTGTTTCTTGTCCCTCCTTGCCCACAAAGATTTTTCTGTATTTGTTTTCCTCTTTCCATGCATGCATGATTATAAACCAATCTGCCAAATTCTTCCATTTTGTCCTTTCTCTGCTGCACCATGTGCTGCACCTCCTTATGCTCTTGTTCCCTAAAATTGCATTTGGGGATGTGTGGCCCTCCAGCTGTTGTTGGACTACAACTCCCATCAGCCCTAGCCAGTGTAGCCAATGGTGAGGAATTATAGGAGTAGCAGCCCAACAACATGTAGAGAGCCATGTGTTCCCCACATCCTTGTCCTGACGTGTTCTTTTCCTGTAGGCTTCTACTCATTGCCCTTCTCAACTTTTTGTTCACCTTCCTGTACCTTCTTTGAGACTCGTGCTTATAGGTTCCCTCCTCCTATTAGTTTTCACAGAGGTAGTCTGCTCATGGCTCTCCATGTTCTGGATGCTGTCAGGTTGGACTACTGTGTACTATGTACAAAGTGTTGTACATAGGGCTTCCTTTGGAAGCTACTTGGCAACTTCAGTTGGTCCAGAATTTCAGCTGCTTTGCTGTTGATTGGGGCCCGTCACTGGAACTCATAGTCCTCTATAAGGGGTCTATAAGGCCATCAAGTCCAACCCTCTGCTCAATGCAGGACTCCACCTTAAAGCATACCTGACAGATGGTTGTCTAGCTGTCACTTGAATGCCTCTAGTGTGGGAGAGCCCACAACCTCCCTAGGTAACTGGCTCCATTGTCGTACTGCTCTAACGGTCAGGAAGTTTTATCCTGATGTCCAGCCGGAATCTGACTTCTTGTAACTTGAGCCCGTTATTCCATTTCCTGCACTCTGGGATGATCAAGAAGAGAATCATAGAATCATAGAATCATAGAATAGCAGAGTTGGAAGGGGCCTACAAGGCCATTGAGTCCAACCCCCTGCTCAATGCAGGAATCCATCCCAAAGCATCCCTGACAGATAGTTGTCTAGCTGTCACTTGAATGCCTCTAGTGTGGGAGAGCCCACAACCTCCCTAGGTAACTGGTTCCATTGTCATACTACTCTAACAGTCAGGAAGTTTTTCCTGATGTCCAGCTGGAATCTGGCTTCCTTAACTTAAGCCCATCATTCTGTCTTTTGCACTCTGGGATGATTGAGAAGAGATCCTGGCCCTCCTTTCAAGTATTTGAAGAGTGCTATCATGTCTCCCCTCAGTCTTCTCTTCTCCAGGCTAAACATGCTCAGTGCTCTTAAATAGCTTTGCTAACTTCCAGGCCATTTCCAATAACAATTCAAACGGCTGATCATAAAGTCCTGCACTGCTTGGGACGTGGGTATCTAAAAGACCACCTTGCCTCACACAGAGTTGTGTAGTTCTTGTTTTGCACTCAACAGCTGTGCTATGTTGAGGGAGAGTGAGTGTGTGTGTGTATATGTGAGGGAGAGAGAGCGCGAACTATTATACAACTTTATCCTGTATGTGTTGCACTGTTGTAGGAAGGAGGCACTGAGCTGTTTATTTGTTATCCCAACCTACAGGATGCTGCAGATCATTCAGAGCAGGCTGCAGGAAGAACACTCCCTTCAAGACATAATATTCAAAAGTGCTTTTAAAAGTGCTTCAACAGCACTGCCACCCAGGTGAGATGGTGCTTTATACATGTAATAGATGGCCATTGCACTTTGCTCCAAGCATTTGACTGTCTAGGGCAGCCTTCCTGAACCTGGGGTGCTCCAGATGTGTTGGACTACAACTCCCAGAATGCCCCAGCCAGCTGGCTGGGGCATTCTGGGAGGTGCAGTCCAACACATCTGGAGCACCCCAGGTTCAGGAACGCTGGTCTAGGGGGAAATTGTTTTTAAGAATAATGCCATTGCCATCAAAGCGTTTGCTGATGGCTTGAAACGATCCCCTCCCCTGGTCACCTCAGACAAGTAGGAATTGCGCTCAGGAAGGGAAGCTTTACAAGGGATTCTTTTTATGTCACCAGTGACTGAGTCTGTGGGCTAGTCACTTTTGTAGTCTCTTCCACACCCCAAGGCTGAACTTGCTAACACTTAAATCAATGGGACTTCAAATATGCTGTAGAACTGGGTTGTTGTCTGCCTCCCGTTTGTTCTGTGTTCCAAAGCTGTGCCTGTTTCCAAACTCGACCTTGGAAAAAATGGGCCCGTACTTTTGACATCCGGCATTTTATTCTAAGCTTGGTAGTCATTTTTCCCGAAAGCATCGCAAATTTACATTTTTATGTGCTCGTTAATGGTGTGAGGAATCGCTGTAGTCCTCTGTTAGGTTCCTTGAAGTATAAGGTAGAGGCTCTCCCTTTCTCCAGTAAGAGAGAGGTAAAAGTATAGCAGTGATTAAGGGACGTGTGCTACTTTAAAGCAGCGGTGGGCTTAATTAGAATTGCTGCTGAGTTTCAGCAGTGGCCAAAAGCCACATTTTCACTTTGAAACAAAGTGTGTGGGGTCTATGCACCTTCTCCTTGTTTTCATGCAAACCTGTGCTCCCCTGGGGCTTTGTGGAGTACGCTTTTGCATTAAGACAAGACGAGACAAGTAGTTTTTAGCCACTGCCAAATTGCTGCCAAAATATGATGGAGTGTGTGGCCCCTTTTGTGTTCTGGGGGTCAGAAATTAGCCCCCCTGGATCTTCTGAGGTTGCTCATGTAAAGGAAACCACACTCAGCCAAACCGGCTGTCCACTGGATTTTGCACAGATCTTGGAATAAAGCACACAGCTCTCAGATTGAAAGGGTTAGGCCCAATCCTTTATTGAAATTGGAAGGGTAAGAGGCAAGCATCACATCAGATTAGCTACTAAAATTGATACAGAAATAACACCCTGAACCCCAATACCAGCAATACTAATACATTGTTACAGAATATACTTCCCCAGCCAGGTGTCCTTCAGCTCAGGCGCCAGGCCCCACGTTTGGTAGACTTTTTATGGCCACTCAGCTATTCTACTCACCCCTCCCTCCGGATGGGCCATTTTTTCCCTTCACAGATGCAAATTGCCCCAAGGCCACTTCTCTCACCAGGTGGAGAGATAAGCGGTACTTCTGCAGTTCTATAACAGACAATAGACAATGAATAAAGATTCTTAAAAACAGCAATTCTTTGTACACTTAACCCCTTCCTTACAGCTCACCCCTGCCTTAAAGACTGCAAAATGTATTATAGGCATGAGGTTTCATAGGCCAGAGCCCACGACCTACAGACTTCCAACTGATGAGATTTTTACACGTGTAGGGAGACTGGGGGTGACCCCCGCCCCCCCCCCCCCCCACGTGCATTCTGAAGTGCTTCAGGCCTATCGGGACGTTTCCCCCAAATGTTGTACTTGGAGGCATAATAGTTCTCTTTGCTCCTGAGATGAAACAAGTCATTTCCTTTATTCCTCTCTTCAGCAACTGTAGGTTGAGGTAGCAGATCATGATAACATTCATCTTAACTGCCAAGAAGCTAAATGTTTGCCTTCTGCTGCTGTTTGCGCAGTACTGCAAACAGCCTACTTGGGTGACCCAATATGTCTGATGTGTGAAGTGCTGTTTTCAATACCTGCTTTTCTTTTTTCCTTCTTCAACCAGGGAGGACAACTCGTTGCATCCTCCAGATGCTTGCAGAATTCATGGGCACCTGTATGTTAATAAAGTAGCAGGGAACTTTCACATAACTGTGGGCAAGTATGTTCATTTCATTTACTGAAAACTCTATAAACAACCAACTAACCATCCCTCCTTCCTGCATGAAAGTTTGGGGGGCAGCTTTCTTGATGGTCAGACCTACAGTGCGAGCTTCTATCTCAACAGGGATAGTTTGGCCACGGTGGTAGAGGCATTAGTAACCTCAAGGCTGGATTACTGCAGTGTGCTCTATGTGGGGCTGCTCTGAAGCTGGAGCTAGTGCAGAATGGCTCTCCTGTCGTTTAGAACTGCCCCTTTCCAGCATGCAACGCCTTGGCTGAGGGAACTGCACTGGCTACCTATTCGCTACCAGGCCACGTTTAAGGGTTTAGTACTAGTGTACAAAGCCCTAAACAACTTGGGACCAGGATACCTGAGAGAGTGCCTTCTCCTCTATCAACCTGCCCAGTCACTGAAGTCATCTGAGGGCATTCTTTGGGGGGTTCTTCATGGACCTGTGGCCTTTTTTGGAGTCAACCAGGAAAAGGGCCTTTCATATGGTGGCCCCCTTTTTATGGAACTCCCTGATACTGGAGGTCAAGCAGACGCCAAGGTTGTATTGTTTCCGGCGCCTCCTGAAAACTTCATTGTTCAAAGAAGCTTTCCCGGAATGACCGACCATGGTTCAATCTGTACCTGTTCTTTTAAAATGTAATTTTAATGATGTTTGCATTCTGTTTTTATTCTTTATCTAATTTGTTCACTGCTCCAAAATCCTCAGATAGTGAGCAGTATATAAATATTGTAAATAAAGAAATAAATATCTGTTTATTTGGAAGTAAGTCCCACTGTATTCAATGGCACTTACCCCTCTAGGATTGCAGCCCAAATTTATCTTCCTTTTATGGATTCTAGTTTAGGCACTCAGATAAGTTTGAGCTTTTTGCTTTCTAGGAGAGAAATTGATGAACCTTAACTGGGCCAGCATCTCTCTCTCTCTCTGTGAATTTAATTGCACCTGAATTCATTTTTCTAGCGTTGTTATAGTTCTGTGTTTCCTACCAGCTTCTGTTCTCAATTTCCAGAGATAAATTCTGTCCCATCAGTGTGTTATGGAGTTGAATAGTCTTGAGTCATGGTGGCACTTTCCTACTTCAATGAAGAGGCGAGACACACATCATTTAGTCATACTCTTCATTTCCCCCATTCTTTCTTGTATCTTCTGTTCACTATTACATGGCACTTATTTTTAGATACCGTAGAAGCCTACCTGCCATTTCCCTGGTCTCTTCAAAACTGAGTAACTTATTTCTCTGTTTCCCTTGCTTTCTTCCATCAACACATTCTCTTTTCTTCCCTTTCATGAACATGCCAGGGTTTTGCTATTTTATTATTTTATTCTGTACAGCGATGGTGCTATATAAATAAATAAATAAATAATAATAATAATAATAATAATCTCCCCTTCCACCCCCATAAGACTACAAAAAGATCTTTATCATTTCTTCTTCCCTTGGTCAGTTTGTGGATCTTTTGATAGCTTCCCCTGTCAGCTTCCTAACTTTGTGTTAAACTTCCACCAAGCAAGATGAAGTTCATTACAAGCTTGTTTTTCATGCTGGTCAAGTTTATGCGCCAAAGGCCTTCCCTTTGCTGCTGCATTCTCGTTCTTACACCCTTACGTTTTTCTATCCTTTTATTGCTGTTGTTGTTGGTATCAAATAAGAGTATCCAAAAATATACAGCAGCATTTCTCAACCTGGGGCCCTCTGGATACGTTGGACTGCAACCTTCCTCAACCTGGGGCCCTCGGATGCATTGGCCATGCTGGCTGGGGATTATGGGAGTTGCAGTCCAACAGATCCGGAGGGCCCCAAATTGAGGAAGGCTGATATGCCGTCTTTCCGGTATGCATTGAGAGCCTCACTGACCAATCACCAGTAGAGCTTCTGAAAAGTCTTTCACTGAATTGTGTAAATGAATAAAGTCAGAATGCAAGACAGACCCCTGTGAACAGAACCTTATTTCATGGAATGGACCGAGAAAAGTTAACAGTTTAATTGCATCCCCTCTGTATACACTGAGACATAGTGGTAGGGAATGGCTGTGTCGCTTTGTGAAGGGGTTCATTTCTTGAAACTGGTGATAAAGTTCATAAACTGCGTATTTTAAGTTTTGCCATAGCCTTTGATTTTGAAATGTTGTTTCTTGCCGTCTCTCCACCCCCTGCTGCCCCTTTTCTCTTTAGGGCAATTCCGCACCCGAGAGGCCACGCCCATCTGGCTGCCCTTGTGAGCCATGAATGTAAGACATCTCCGTTACCTTGCATGGAAGCACTGTTAGCTGCGAGACGTTTCAGGCAAATTTGTGTAGAAACGAACTGACATAAGAAGAGCCATGCTGGATCAGACCGAGGGTCTGTCTAGTCCAGCATTGTCTTCACATGCTTCAAATACTCTGACTGGGATGCGGCATTTAAAAGAGCACCATATGCCCCTTCATAGTGTGCAGACCTGCAGTTCAGGCCTACAGGTGAAACCAGGTTTTGTGGAGCAGGTGGGGGCTGTAAGATAATGAACACCTTCTCCCTCTCCCTCCTGTTTCATATGCATACGTGTTGCCCACCCCATCCTAAACCCATTAAACTGTTCGACAGTGGCCAGATTCCGGCTGGACATCAGGAAAAACGTCCTGACTGTTAGAGCAGTATGACAATGGAACCGGTTACCTAGGGAGGTGGTGGGCTCTCCCACACTAGAGGCATTCAAAGAGGCAGCTGGACAACCATCTGTCAGGGATGCTTTAAGGTAGATTCGTGCATTGAGCAGGAGGTTGGACTCGATGGCCTAATAGGCCCCTTCCAACTCTACTATTCTATAATTCTATGATTCCCCAACATTGAAATTGGGTAGAGGGAACAAGAGGAATAAGTCTACGAAATGGAAAAGCAGGCGGGTGCGATCCTGGTTTCAGTTATTGGTTTGAACTGCATCATAAAATGCTGGCGGCGGTGTTCAGTGATTATTATGAAATGTCTACTCTACCCTTCAAGAAGACTTTTCCCAGAATGTCTAGCATCTGCAGTTTTATCAGAGGACTAGCCAGATTTCTGCACCAATGGGCCTGTTAGCGATTTTTATAAATAGTGTTTTCTCTGTTAAGCCATCCTGTATGAAGATGAAAGGTTTGTATTTTTTTTTTTTAAAAAAAAATGTGTATTTTGTTCTTGAGAGATGGCACACGCTTGACCTCAACAGGTTACATTCAGCCCTGTGATGGGCCTTTTCAGTTCTCTCCTCATTCCTGTAGCCCCCTACATGCCTCCTCAGATATGCTGCGGGTGTGTGGGGTGGGTGTGTTGAACAGATTTGGTGTGTGTGTGCAAAGGACAGGTGTAATCTGCTCCAGTTATAATCTGCTCCCTTCTATCAGCAGGCAGATGCAATTGGAGTTGACCCTGTATTTTGACTCCATGTCACCATGTCATTTTTTTAATGGATCTTTTAAACGATGCTCATACTAAGAACAGAAGACTTGCTTGCTTGAAATGAACTATTAAAACTTGATTGGTATAGTGTGAAACTCTAGAAGGTTGTGTAATTTGAAACAGAACTGTTGATATTCTCATAAAGTGAAACCGCAGCATTAATGTTGTGCTCTTAACTACTTTGTATCTTTCAGCATACAACTTCTCCCACAGGATAGATCACTTGTCTTTTGGAGAGCTCATCCCAGGGATTATTAATCCTTTAGATGGTACTGAAAAGATTGCATCAGATTGTAAGTGTTTCACCCCCCAGCAGAAATGGGACTAGTATAGATGTTTTATTCAATTTGTTGTTGAAGTTAGTGGCGGTGTTGATTATAGTTTCCACAGCCAAGTTTTGTTTTCATTGGTACCTTTTTTTGTTTTGCCTTCAGACAACCAGATGTTCCAGTACTTTATCACAGTTGTGCCAACAAAACTTCATACACATAAAATTTCAGCAGAAACTCATCAGTTTTCAGTGACAGAAAGGGTAAGTCCGTGTTAAACAGCCGTTGGCTCATTTGCAAAATACATTTTGGACTTATCATTCTGTTTCCTTTGGATCCCTAATGAAAACTGTGCATTTTCTTAAGGACAGAAATTGCAAGACATGTATTATCTAACTAGTTACATTTAGGCAGCAAGAGCAATCCAGCATCTGGGAGGCGGGGGGGGGGGGATTGGATTCCTGGGTCTGAGTCCAGAGACAGCGCTTCGACCTCAGATTCAAGAGTCTGAGCTCCCCAACCCCCTCACAGCTGGAATGGAGAGGAACACACCCGCTGTCTCTGCTATCTCACAGACGAAGGAAAGGGAGCGTGCTGGTGGGTGGGGAGGGGACAGGGGAAGGGAAAATATGAGCTGTCCCCAGCCCCCATCCCTCCCCCTCCCTGATGCCTCTGCTAGATGGGTGAAAATGCCTGTTTAGCTAAAATGCAGAGTGGGAGGTGTGGAATTTGAGACTCAAGGGCAGATTCAATAGGATTGAGCCTTAAATAATCTTTTTTCAAAATAAAGGCCAGATCTCCCTTAATAGATTTCAATTTTTTCTCCTTCACAGCATGGTTTTTATCATTTGTCAGTAGATAGCATTTCAGGTTTGTTTTTTTCCATTTTGAAGCCATCTCAGTTGTTGCTAATAAGATAGTTACAGGTTATCTACTTTCTTGTCTTGCACATGCAAATCCCAGTCTTTGCTAATGTTACAAATTTGTGTCTGACTCATTTTCCCCTTGCTGTTGCCCTCTAGGAAAGAGTGATCAACCATGCCGCCGGGAGTCATGGGGTGTCTGGGATTTTCATGAAATACGACATCAGTTCCCTTATGGTGACTGTGACAGAAGAACATATGCCCTTCTGGCAGTTCTTAGTAAGACTTTGCGGAATCATTGGAGGAATCTTTTCTACTACAGGTAATAGATTAGATCAGTGGTTCCCAAAGTGGGCGGTACTGCCCCCTTGGGGGCGGTGGGATTGCATAGGGGGGCGTTAAGAGGCAAGGGGGCAGCAGGGGGCGTTAAGAGGCAAAGGGGCAGCAGGGGGGCGCTCGAGGTGGTCTTTTCCAAGAAGCGCCTCTCCAGAAGGTCTTAACACCCAGGGATATCTTTATGGGAGAAGGTAGTTTGGTCCCAAGCTATATAGGGGAAGAATCCACACATGTATTAATACCGTTTAAGAAGAGTCCTTTTAACGGTGAATTGAAATGTTTCAAAAGCACCAAAATGCTAATGAAGAGACATATCCTGCTTGGTGTGTCCCGTCACGCTGGCTGCAAAACAGAGGCGTCCGCTCCCTTTTCCCTCCCTCCCTCAGCAAGCCTGAGGATTTTGAATAAATATTCAATTAATTGTTACTATTTTGAATTTTATTGTTATTATCTTCCTTAGTGGGTCGTTGAAAACCGCTATTCTGAATAATGATATTTATAGGGTAGGGTAGGGGGCACTGGGCATGAGTTTGTGGAACCAAGGGGGCGGTGACCTGAAAAAGTTTGGGAAGCACTGGATTAGATTATGTGGCAAAAGCCAAATGTTCCAGCAACAGGAATATACAAGTAAAACAAGTTATATACATATTAAGGAGAGATGGAAGTTTTAGCTTGTGTGTCTGTTTTCGCAATGATAGTACAGGTGAAAATATCTAAAAAATGAGAATCTTTGTATCTGGAGCCCTGGATTTCTTACATTGGTCAACTTAACAGTCAATTTATATCCTCCTTTTTTTTTTAAAAAAAAAAAATCTATCTAAGGGCATTATTCAACAGTGTCATTCCACAAACTGAAATAGTGCTAGCGGTGCTCAGCCGAATCTTTCCATTCTGCAAACGTAACTTTATATGGATTCTCCTCCTGCCCATAGTTTGGAACCTAGTTTCTGCTGGCACAACATCATTTGAACTAGCGGATTGACACAGTTGGATACTGCCTCTAAGGCAGATAACAAAAGAAAGACCAGCCTTTCCCAACCTGGTGCCTTCCAGATGTTTTAGACTACCCCCTCCCATCATACCTGACCATTGGCTATGCTGGCTGGGGCTGATGGGAGTTGGGGTCCAGACCACCTGGAGGGACACAGTTTAGGAAAGGGTAAATTGGAAAATCAAACCCCAGTTTGTATGCCTTTGTAAGAATGTCCATGGCATCTGTGCTTTGGAGGTAACAAAGTGTACCTGCAAATGTTCAGATTCATCCCTTGTTACTTGTGCCTTTGCTTTTCCTCTTTCCCCCTCTGTCCTTTTGTTACATTGTAAGTTCAGTGAAACAGGGAGCTGTGTTCTGTCATGCCGTTCTGTAAAGCAGAATGTACAGCTGATGTCACTTGGAGAGGCTTGGAAGTGAGGCTTCTTTGTAGTGGGTTAGTGCATTTGCCTAGTAATTGGAGTGTCATGGGTTCTAATCCTGATGGTTCCAGGTGTGTTCACTTGCACTTTGCAATTGAGAGAGGCTGTGTATTGAGATGCACTGTAACCATATTTCCCAGCACACACAAATTGAATTCCCTTTACTATGTTCAGGGTATATCAAGGACATGCTTCCTTTTGCTACTTGAGCTCACAGTCTGGGATTAGAACGGGGTGTTGACAATATTCCTAAACATCCAAGCTGTTCTCTTCTTGCAGGAATTTTACATGGCATTGGAAGATTCATAGTGGAAATTATCTGCTGCCGTTTCAGACTGGGCTCTTCTAAATCTACATCTGTAAGTGTATTCTGAATCAAATCTGTTAACGTTTAAAGACACGCCGTGTGTGTGGTTTGCGTGCCGGTTAATAAACATTTCTAGAAATAGTTCTTCAGACTGAAAATAGTAGAACTTGCCCCTCCTACTTCTGGCACCCTAGCAGAAACCCATTTCAATGGGGACACAATCCAGAGCCTTATAAACTACTCTGAACACAAGACAGGCTACGAATTGCACCAAGAAAGCTAGACTGTGCCTTTATTTAATTAAAAATAAATTAGGGACTGTTATAGTCCAGGCTGCATCCCACTGAGGCCGGGGGCAAAGGTCCTTTGGAGTCTGAATTGAAACATAAAGTCTGCATAGACATTGCACAGTCTGGGTTGTGAAGAAGACTGTGACATAACCTTTTAAGAGTGCCCCCACCACCGCCTTACGTGCACAAATAAAGCACTATGGGAATTAGCTGTAGAAATAGATTAAGTGGACAGCTAGAGGTGAGCAACAATAAATAAAAATGGATGAATTGAAAAAAGTAACCTTTTCTACTTTATGTTTTCTTTGCTAGGTCACACTTCAAGATGGCCACTTGAACAACCATGTACCTCTTATGACAGATGAAGCTATGCATTAGCACCTTCTTCAGACACTGTTTTCCTTCCTTTCTGCCCAATGCAGAAGACATTTTTATAACAAAACATTGTGCAATATGTTAAGACAGTGCTGATGGGCAGCCCCCCCCCAAAAAATCAAGCCTTTTAAAAAAAACAAAAAACAAACCCTGTCTGTGTGACTTGTCTGTCCTTTTTATGAATTCAGAAAGAGGCCCAAGAAATCCTATGAGATCACTCTCTCTCTCTCTTCTTGAATGAGCAGGACCATTGTTTGGATGTGACTTAGTTCACAGTTGAACAAAACTGTTTCACAGAAACTGCAGTTGACCACTGAAATCTCAACAGGTAGCATTTCAAGTGTTACAGACTCCCAGAGAAGTGAACGTGCAAAGGAGTGAAGTTGAAGGGATGTGTAGCAGGAATATTTGCAGGACCAGCTTAAGACCAGAAGTTTCCTTGTTAAGTTTTCAAAAGTGCGACTTAAGATGTATTTATTTCTTTTCTTTTTGCATCTATGATGAGCATGTAAGTTCTGTAACAAGAAAATGGAAATCCAGGAGATGGAAAATGATGCACACAAAAAGGAAGCAAGCTATAATACGTTACTGGGAACATAGAGTGGATGCGAATTTGTGCATTGGTGATTGTTGTTTTTAAACAAATGTGGGGGGAAAACAGTTCTAGCATATAGATTTTATTCTAGAAAGAGAATGGATCAGACAAGGAATCATGTGGTGTGCTGGCAATTTCATAAATTGTCTAAGGCATTTTCCTGGAGCCTCTTGAGGACAGACTGCACAAGCAGCTGTTGGTGGTGGTTCGAACCTGGGGAAGACACCACTGGAACAGAGTTAAATTCCTGGAGGTTGAAAGTGCCCATCTGACTTTGTGTCAAACCATCTCCCTGGGCTACCGCACTGATCCCCATGTGGATGTAAAGGCACAGGTGCGTGTGTGTGCACACACTAAATTCACCTGAATCTGAGTGTTTTGGTAAGCTTTCACAAGCCATAATGACAAGTAGTCAGAAAAGAGACTGCTCAGAAAAGGGATAAAAACCCAGTGCGTTTAGGCACGCTTAAATCAGTGGGTTTAATAGTGCAATCCTGTACATGCCAACTCAAGACATGTTCCAATGAATTCAATGGTGCTTACTCCCAGGGGTGAGTTTGGAAGTGCTGCCAGAAATAGCCTCTCTATTGAGATTGAGCCCTTTCTCTGGCATAATACTTGGAGATACTCACTGCATGGATTTGCAATGGCTATATTCTGAATTGCTCTGCCTTCCTTGTGGCTACTAGGACTGCTCTGGTGTAGAGTTTTGCAACATGATGAGTGATCTATGTGGAGAATGCTACCAGACTTAAGGGGGCAAGGGGAGAAACAGTTTTGGCAGCATGGCAAACATCTTGACATTACTTGAGAGATTGGCTTGCAGGAGGCTAAATAGTAGGGCTGTGCACCCTTCAGTTTCAGATCTGAATCCCGAACCAAAGTGGGGCGATTCAGACTGAATTGGTCAACCCAGAGAGGTCCGGACCAGGTCCCAAGTGCTTCGGACCATTCCAGTCAATGGCAAGCTGCTGCCCCCACCCACCAAGTTATGCAAGCAGACGGGACTTGACAGCCCCCCGTCCTCCATGACTACTGCCATTTTTAAGGAGGATGAAGGCTCCGTATATACATAGATCTAATGTTGTGCACTATGGTGGCTGTAAAGGGCCATTTCTGGCTTGGGAAACCGTAACACTTCAGATGACCAAATCTCACTTTGGATCCGGATCCAAAGCAGGTCAGACCAGGTCTGCCCCATTCAGAAGTGGGTTGGGAGGGTCTGTGCACAGCCCTACTAAACAGCGAGTTCATGACTGAGTAGAAATTAGAAGAAATGTTCAAGTCCAGCAATGATGTTCACTTATGAAAAAGACCAATGTCTCCTTCATTCTTCAATAATTTAAAAGCATCTTTCTCAGGAAAGTCATAAAAATTGGTCTAGTGCATTCATGGTACTGTTGACAACCAAGGACTGCCCATGCCCCAACAGTCTTGGTCATGCCCCATTTGCATGGCCGTCCTGTGAAATGGAAATGTTGCCTCTATTTTAAAGAGAAAGATATGAAATACTAATAAAACAATGACACCCCACATGTACTGGGATCCACAGTGTACGATTGGCCCTTCACGGAAGGTTGTAATTGTGGTTGCAATACTTATAAAACAGCAGCACAATAGATATGTGCAGTGGACACATCTGTGACAGTAAGAACTCTCACCACCACTTGTGCGTGGGTAAAGGCAACTTATTTTGTTTTGCAGTATTCACATTCCCTGTATATTACAAACAAAACCAAAAAAGGCCATTAAAACAAAAGTACTGGTTATGGAGTGCTGATTGTCTTGAATGGAACTCACGGAAAACAGTGTCTTCAGCTCTTTTGTACTTTCATGGAAGTAACTCTTCCCTTCTCTCTCTTCCACTCAAAAAGAAAATGGTGAAGTTTTCCTGCACGGTGGAGCCTGTAATAGGGCTTTTTTGGTTTGTCTCTCCCTTCTCTCTGAATACTTCCTTAACCTTCTGAATTCAACATACTTGGGTGTAGAAGTTTCATAGACAGAAATGTCTATAATGATGAAGAAGTAGACATGCCAGCCAAAAGAATCATCATGCAACCAAGAGAGAGCACACTGGTTAGGCGAAAGTTAGCAATAGTTTAATAGTGTTTTGTTTCATACAATGGCCGTTTAAACAGGGCAAAGTACGAACTGTAACAAATGGAGTAATTAAAAAGTCGTCATTATTAATCTTGTTCCTATTATGGCACCTTCATTTTTTCCTTAATATTTTAGAGTGCAATCCTGTCTGGATGCCCCCCAGCTTCCAAGCTGAGAATGCAGGCCAACAACAACAACAACAACAACAATAATAATAATAATAATAATAATAATAATAATAATAATAATTCTACCCGTCTCTCCAATTGGATTGAGGCGGGGAACAACAGCAAGCATAAAATATGTAAAATACTGATTAAAAACATAGTATACACTGTTAAAAACATCCTAAAAGCATACTAAAAGCATCCTAAAATTCCACTGGATAGGCCTCCCGGAAGAGATCGGTCTTAATGGCTTTCTTGAATGCTAAAAGATTGTCAAGCTGACGAGTTTCCTCTGGCAGGCTATTCCACAGTCTGGGAGCAGCAGAAGAGAAGGTCCTCTGGGTAATAGTTGTCAGCCTTGTTTTAGCTGACAGAAGTAGATTCTTCCCAGAGGACCTGAGTGTGCGGGGCGGATTGTACGGGAGAAGGCGGTCCTGCAGGTAGCCTGGACTCAAACTATGTAGGGCTTTAAAGGTGATAACCAACACTTTATACTTTACCTGGAAACTAATTGGCAGCCAGTGAAGAGATTTTAAGACTGGTGCAATATGGTCACCCCTAGACGTACTGGTGACCAGCCTGGTTGCCATATTTTGAACTACCGTATTTCTTCGATTGTAAGACGCCATCGATTGTAAGGCACACACTAATTTAAGTACCACCAACAGAAAAAAAAAATCCCTAAGACACACCCCATTTTTAGAGATGTTTATATGGGGAAAAAAGTGTGTCTTAGAATCGAAGAAATAGGGTAGTTAAAGTTTCCAGACTAGGCACAAAGGTAGCCCTATATAGAGCGCATTGCAGAAGTTGAACCTCAAAGTTACCTGCATGTGCACTACCGACTTTAGGTCTTCTGATGCTAGGAAGGGGCGCACAGAGGTGATTGTCACCTCTGTTCGCTTCTCACCGAGCATTTTCACTAAATGGGCTATTTTGCCTGTCTAGCTGGGGCTCTGCGGAGCGGGAAGGAAGGAGGCTGGGGCTGCTGGAGCATTGCTTGTAAGCTGGCTGCCCCAGTCTCCCCCCTTCCTGACCCACAGAACCCCCCATTTCCCCTGCTCCCTGCTTCTCTGAGATCTCATTTGCGAGCTTCGAGAAGCAGCCGGCACGATTCCATGCTGGCTGTGGGGGGAAGGGGTCCGAAGTCGGAGCACTGTGTAGGGGCCATAGGATTGCTCTTTGTTGTTGTTGTTATTTATTACATTTATATTCTGCCTTTTTTCCTCCAAGGAACCCAAGGGGGCATACATAGTCCTCCTCTTTATGTTATCCTCACAACAACAACCCTGTGAGGTAGGTTGGGCTGAGTGTCTGTGACTGGCCCAAAGTCACCCACTGGGTTTCCATGGATGAGTGGGGACTAGAACCCGGATCTCCCGACTCCCAGTCCAACACCTTAGCCACTACACCACACTGGCTCTTAGGGACATCCAAAATGTTTTGAGGTATGTATATGCTATGCAGGGAATTCAAGTATGGTTTAGCCAATTTGGGTGATGATTTTTCTCAAAGTGGGTTATTTATATTTCTGTTTTGTTTTCTTTATATAGCTGGACTTCATACAATATTAACTAAACTATAGGTTCTCCTTACATTTTTTAAAAAAATGTCTGGATGTATGTAGTAACTAACCTATGTAATCACTAACTAAAAACGACATTTTCTGTCATCTGAAGCATTTTCATTGCATCCTGAGTGTGCAGCAGTCCAGCACTCATCTATCTGGAAATGGTAATAGAACATTAAAGTTAACAGTGTTGCGATCTAGTGAACACAAGATTTCAGACTTAATTTTTGCCTCAGGATTTTATTTTTCGTAGTTGACTTCTTGTATAGGAAGTTCTCTGAGAAAAAACACATGCTTTCATTTATTTGCAAGTTGAATACAAGAACAACTGGTCTGTAGCAATTAGGGGCTTATGAATAGTTGATATTAAAACCTATGAACCTTTCGAATAAAAATCTACAGGTACAGCATTTGAAGTCTGCCGGTGTGGTAAACAAAAAGCCTCTAATTTTACACATGTATATCCAAGGAGAAATAATGGTCCTATCTCATAATGCAAAAGCTAGTGAATTACAGTCTGTGGCCTTACTCAGTCTGACAATGGAAGCCAGTGCGAAAAGAAGGAAACCCGATAGGGGAGTAAAAAATAAGCCAAAGGCAAGGGCGGAACCAAGGAATATTCTACAATAATATTAGTAAAAGGTTTATTAAAGTGCCAGGTGCCTACGCGTTTCGAATGCGGTTGCGTTCTTCCTCAGGGCTTTATAACGTTAGTGCAGTTGTCTGCAGAGATGCTGTTGCTCCTACCCCTCCCAAAAGGGAGGAGCCAAACACATGAAGGCCTTACACGGGTGAGGTGAGTGCCCTCCCACCCGGTTTACTTAGAAGGGATTCAACCCCCTGAAAGAATTAAATTCACGATATTCCACTGGATCATTATTTATTGTCACAACTACAGCCTTCCCAAAAGTCTCCCTAAAAACATGCCCTTTCGGGTATTGCCATATTTCTTAAATCATGTATTGTGAAATATAAATGTGTCTCATTGTGCAACTGCTGTGATGAGAGCAGACTTTGATGCAGAGAGGAATGGGCAGCAGCCCATCCAGACCCCTGTAAATGCTATATGGAGGGTCAAGGCATCCTGCTAGAATACGAGATAGGCTGTGGAGTAAGGAAAGAAGACCCCTCCACCACCACAAAACAACAACAAACTGGACAGAGACATCTTCGGTGAGTGGAGTTCCAGTCACAGAAGGTGCTTCCATCTGATTTTCAGGGATGCCCTCTGCTCCACAGCCTGCCCCGTTCAGTAGGGTCTTCCAGTTCTTAGCATTTTCAGGGGGATGGAGCAACTGTTGTGGGGAACAGGGGGTGGGGAAGTCCACTTCCATCAGCCAAATTGCACATGTCTAAAACTGGATCCAACCCATTCAGAAGACACCTTAAACCACAGCCTTAACTATGGTGAATAAAGCAAAACACCTTATTCACCGTGGTTAAAACCATGGTTTAAGGTGCCTTCTGAAAACGGCTTGGCTTTCTGGCTTAACCTCCATGGTTAAAGCCATGGTTTAACGTGTCTTCTGAACAGGCCCATTGTTTCCTCAGTACTAACAACCCAGAGGGTTGTGTGCTCACGGGGTGGTACCATATACCCTCCTGTATTTCCACGATTAGTAGGGGTAACAATGTGTTAGCTGCTGTTATCATTAAGCACAATCAATACATATACTAGAAAGAAGTAAAGAGCTCACGTTTCCACTGTGGTGATGAAACACAAAACTGAGAATAGTGATTTTAAAATAGTATTTATTTTCATGTTTTGATTTATAACATGCGAAGGTACTACAAAAAGTATAATATGGATTTTTCTTAGTATTGTTTGATGATGATGATTTAAATTAGCAGTGGTAACAGAGGCAAGTCTCAAAGCCACATTTTAGAGGAGGGTGGGGGAGACCATTTTAAAAATGATTGGATTAGGACCCTTCACAAGCCTGGCAGCTGCAGGCAACAGTATGCTTATATTGATAGTTTTGTAGTCTTCCTCCAGGGCAGAAAATGGGGATAGTTTTGTAGACATGATCTTTTGGCTTGCAACAAAAATATTTATTCAGCATTTGACGGTCAACCTGGTCATACCTGAAGTTGAGATAAATAGGAAAGAAAAATGTGGATTTAAAATATAGTTATTTTACATAAAACAGAACCCAGTGCTGAAGGTTCAAACTTGAAAGGAGGAAGACATTTAATACTTTTGACAGGATTCATGTACATCCCAGCTCGAAGGAAGGGGGACACCTTAAAATCACAACTGCCAAGATTTTTTAAAATTGACTTCAATCCAGTTCAAGCTGTATGTGTTGCATACAACTTGTGACCCTGAATACTCCTGAATACACATCCTTAAAAACAGAAGCAGCCATTTAGGGCAACAGTTTTCAGAGGGGCACAATAATCCACATGCATCTCAGCTGTGTGCATTTCTCATGCTGAAACAAGGAATTGTGTGCAAGTGAATGGATGGAAATTCTCTACATCATCCTTACCCTACACAATATCAAGCCAAATAATTTCTAAACCTCTACCTTAGTCTTCCCCAAAATGGTGTCGTCCAGATATTTTTGACTCCAATTCCCAGCTAGCTGGAACTGATGAGAGTTGTAGTCCAAAACAGCTGGGGGGTATCAGATTGTGGAAGACTAATCTACTCCCCTGTCACCTGTTCAATACCACATATAGATCTTATTCTAAGATAGATAGATAGATAGATAGATAGATAGATAGATAGATAGATAGATGAACAAATATCTAAATCAACTTACATGATTTTTTTTAGTTTTTTGCATTCACCAGTACACGTTGCCATCAAGATGTAACCTTTACAACCATTTGCAACTACTTTCATCGTCACAGGAACTGGTCTGCATTCATTTACACCTAGTAGTAACACCAAAAAAAGCAATGAACAACGTGAAAGCATCAGTAAAGAACTAGGGCTATTATTTTGTTGCTGCGACCTTTGGGGGGTTTGTTTTGTTTTGTAAGGGATTTATATCTGACATTTCTGATTTTAAAAAAATCTAACAAACTAACAAACCAAAGCTAACAAATTAAGCCAAACGTATACAACCAAAACCAAAACATAAACAGGGCTGCATTTAAATCCATAAAGACAGGTAACCAGTCAGTCAGATAGAATAATCCTTTCCAGGGGAAAAAAAACCCTCAATAAATGGAGGTGGCAAAACAGTAAAATGGAAGATCTGTCTGACCAGGAAATTCGTAATCTGGGTAGAAATCTCTTTCACATGTCATAGCCAAACAAAACTCAGAGGCAGGAAATGCAATAGAGCTATCCCAGTTAAGAACATAAGAAGAGCTGTGCTGGGTCAGACCTATGGCCTATCGAGTCCAGAATTCTGTTCCCGCAGTGGCCATCCATATACCTATGGGAAGCCCACAGGTGGAAAATGAGTGCAATAGCACATTCCTGCTTATGTTCCCCAGCAACTGGTATTCGGTTGGGTATAATCAGCTGGGAGTAAAACTGACATCATTTGACCCTATACAATGTGTTCATCTCTAGATAGATCAGCCCAATAGAAAAGTGTCCAGAATGAATCCTACTTAGACTAGACCAGCATTCCCCAAGCTGGTGCCCTCCAGACTTCAACTCCCCTTAGCCAATGGGCAGGAATGCTGGGAGTTGTAGTCCAAAACATCTGAAGGGTACCAGCTTGGGCAGACTGGAATAAACTCACTGAAATCAATGGGCCTTAAGTTTGTCATGACTAACAGAAGTCCTATTGATTTAAATGGGCCTAGTCTAGTTATATCTAAGTCTGGATACAACCCATTTATATATAACATTTTATATATATTAATTTACTCTCATTACAGCTCTCACACATATAATAATTTGTCACCTGCCCAGTATGCCTTTACTTTCTCTCATAAAAATGATCCACTGCTCTCAGTCACCACCGACAGAGATCCCACAGTGGAAGGATAAGTCCCTCTCTCCAGAAGACAACTCCAGGGTTGAAGGATGAGACAATGTGTTTCTGACCCCACCCCCAAATACAGCCAAGAGCCAAGTTTATGAATGGGGAGAAGGGAAGGAAGCCTTGCAAAGCCAAAATGCTGCTTTTGAATGGGCTGGGCAGCACAGTACATGTTCCTTACCTTCTTCGTAGATAGGGTGACCATATGAAGAGGAGGACAGGGCTCCTGTATCTTTAACAGTTGCACAGAAAAGGGAATTTCAGCAGGTGTTATTTGTATATATGGAGAACCTGGTGAAATTCCCTCTTCATCACCACAGTTAAAGCTGCAGGAGCTATACTAGAGTGACCAGATTTAAAAGAGGGCAGGACACCTGCAGCTTTAAGAGGGAATTTCACCAGGTTTTCCATATATACAAATGACACTTGCTGAAATTCCCTTTTCACTACAACTGTTAAAGATACAGGAGCCCTGTCCTCCTTTCCATATGGTTACCCTATCTCAGATCTAGAATTCTGGACTTGGGTCTTAGCACATGTTTGGCTTGAGTAGGCAGGGGATGAGGTCAAATTAAGAGAAAGAGGCCAAGCTACATTCCTTGATCTACACATGGCAATGGCTTCAATTATATGGACAGAAGGGTGATGTCTAGGGTGAGGAAATGGGACAGGGCTATTCGGTGAGGTGGAGAATGGGGTTGATGGAAGGTCTGGAACTGTCTACCTCTCATCCCTCCCTGCCCATCAGACTTCATAAGCATTTAGCTAGCATTTGAGAAAAGCTTTTATGCAGCAAATGTGTGGTTCAGTTTATACAGCAACCGCTTTGTTACACTGGCATTTCTTGCAGTAAATTTGTGCATTTACTGTGGAAAACAATAGACACTTGTGTAGCCACAACAAACACAAGTCATCCGTCCCCCCCGCCCCGGGTTTAGCTGGAAAAGGGGGGGGGGTTCATGAAAAAATAAACAATTGATCTCTACAAAACAACTCCCATTTCAGAGATTGGGGTCCTGTAAAATGAGGCAAAAACAGTCACCCATTCAGAGTGAGGTCTAGAAGCAAGAAATGCTTTGACTTTGTAACCAAATCTGATTAGTGACATGACGTTGTCAAGAAGACTATTCACAGTGAAGGCTGTTTTCTGCCATCACTCTATTTTGGCTACATGATGGCCTTATACAGACAAGTCATATTCCCAGCCATAATCCCGGACAGTCTAGAATCTCCAGTTTTCAATTTTCCATTGTCCCTCATTCTTGTTATTTCAACTTCGTGGAAACTCTGGATGATTCCAGATGGAGAGCTTCTAACACTACCAGTCAAAGGCATTGTGAACTTAATTTATCTTTTCCTCTCTTACTGATTTTTCTGGTGTGAAAAAAGATGAAAGAAATGATAGGAAAACATGAGAGGGCTACATATTGAAGAGGATGATGTCTAGACCACCTGTAAAGTTCTGTGAATGAGACAAGGCAAATGCACACTAAGAACCTCTCTTGGAAGTATCCTCAGCCTAATTAATTGAGTCTAATCTCCTGGTTAAAACACTTTGTAACTGGACTTTCACTTTAACCAAGTTAACAATAAATACAAGTCTATAAATTAATTTTAACTTTGCTGTTTTAAATTTGTATTTTTGCATTGCTGCTGTTTTTATCTTTGTTGTGCTTTTATATTGTATTTTATATTATGGTTTTATACTGTTGTTTTATACTTTGAATTGTCTTAATTTTGTAAACTGGCCAGAGAGTTTCGGCTATTGGGCGGTATAGAAATGCAATAAATAAATAAGCATAGAAGCATGTTCTATATAATCTCTATGTAAACTGTAAAACATATACATACAATCATAGCAGCATTTGTTCTCATGATATATTCTGGATTCCTGTTTTTAACATGAAAAAGAAGAAAAGTACAGTTTTCATACATCAGGCTTGCATGAAATATGGCCCCTTCCCTCCCCATCTATCTGTGCCCTCCCAAGGGAATTGAAAATGCCTGTTGTTTGTGGCTCTTTCCATGACTTTTTATGGAATGGGGAACAGATTGAGAGAGTTAACTGAAAGGGAGAGTTAACTAAAAGATGATTCAGAGAGATCTGTAGTTATTCAGACAGAAATGAGAACAGGCTATGGGGTGCACAGAGGAAAATAGGGTTAAACAGTTAACAAACCACAGGTGAAAAAGAACACACACTGAGTAACAATTGTAACCAAAAATGCTTTTCCGTGAATGTTTATCAATTGAGTTAATAAAAACCATAGAAGAGGCCATTACAACAAATTGAATTGGGCACTTCTAACCTACGTAGACATAGATCCAAGACAAAAGCTTGTGAACACCAAAGTCTTAGAGTTGGTAGTATCCTTCTTAAGTGACAGTCATACCTCTGAGAATTAAGCTCATCCTACAAGAATGGAAGCTTTGACTTCATATGTACGTATTTATCCACATGCCTGCTCCATGCAATTGGCATCCTAGCTCTGAGTCCAAATCACTCTCCCTCCCAAGAGATTCCCAAGTGCCTTCTACCCATGCTGCCCCCTCCTCCCAGCACTTTGGAGGAAAGAAAAAAAAGACTCGGCCTTCTTCATCTCTCAGAGATTTCGTTGCAGTTGACCCCCTTGTGAATGCTGGATGGTTTCTAGACACTTGTCATAGATAGATCTGTTTTCATAACGTACATTGGCACACCAGTTCTGCCCAACGCATTCTTCTACTTTTGTTGCAAAGCCTTCTGCTGCACAGGTATACACGAGACATGGGTTGCTGGGATCATTAAACGTTTCTCCAATCTAGAAAATCAAAACAATGGAAGACATGCATGTTTCTTCATCTCAAAGCAAAATTATATGCCCTACGCCAACAATTCAACACCTATTTAATTTGGAAGATTCCATTATTTTCTTGAAAATGAGATGGTGACCATTGCAGTTTTGATAAGCTCACATCGTAGCTTTGAACATTGAGATTTATGCACTATTTTTGGTATTTTGGATTGATTGATTGCATTTGTTAGCCACCATTCAAGACTGCAGTCTTCCCAAGGCGGCTTATTTTTAAAATGTCAAATGTTGGGCTACAGAAGGTTATTTTACTGAGCAACCAGAAGTCAAGTTTACTGTTCAAGTTGTTGTTGATTGTACTGTTCAAACACTGCTGTTTAGACCACTTCCAGAAAATGAGGCAGTCTAGTGAACCAGTTTCTATGGGCCAAACTAGATGTAATGCTAAAGGCATCTTTGGATTTAACACACACACACACACTTAAAGAAAATGCAAATAGCATCTGCTGATGGGGGAGGCTGCTAATTATTTGAAGTGCAGCAAGAAGGGAAGGGATGTAACCAATTCCTCCCTTGCTACAATCCCAAGGAAAAAGTTCCCTCTAAAACGTCTATTTGCAACTGGAGGGAATCCCCCGTTGAAGAATTGCTATGCAACCTTTCAGGTTACAATGATGCATGGAAAGGCAGAAGAAAGGAAAAGAAAGGTGAACTGCAAAAAAGTTGCTAGGAAACTATTTATTGGTGGTGGGTTGGCTCTAGATTTAGTCATACTTAGAGTAGACCCACTGAAATCAATGGGACTTAAGTTAGTCATGATTGAGTGTTGATTTCAGTGGGTCTATTCTAAGAATGGCTAAATGTGGATCCAACTCAGTGTAATTTTTTATGTCTATGTGTGTAAGGGATGGGGATCTTAAAAGATGATGAAACCTGTACAGTTACAGGCTGTTAGGTTAGTCCAAAACAGCAATTCTAAAACTTTGTAGCTTCAGGGGCACCCTTTCCATGTCAATTTGTTTCCCACCAAATGTTGCAGAAGATTCTAGCCAAGACTCAGGTTCATACAGATATTGACTGAGCCAGTTATTAAATTACATGGACTGAGGGAGTGAGTCCTGATAAAACACACCTCTATTGCTTAGCAGGAAAAAAAGTATATACTCAGTAGTGCTGAACAAGTCGTCTTTCAAGTATTCTTGCTTGCTGTTACTGGTCTTTTCATTGGAAAACCTCTGATATGCTTCTGAGGAACCCCAGAGCTTCCTAGAATCCTGCTTCAAAGATCACCAGAAGGTAGCTCTCCAGATGCTTTGGATTTCAATTCACAGAAGCCCCTGCCAACATGGCCAAATAGCTAGGAATGCTTGGCGTTGAATTCCAAAACATCTGGAGATCTACTTTCTGCCCACCCATGCTCTAGGAGACAGAAGCATAAATATATGGAACAATACCTTGTACAAGGACTATCTCCAGTATCAGAGGCAGTAAGCCTATATACACCAGCTGCTGGGGAACATGGGATGGAGGGTGCTGTTGCACCCATCTCCTGCTTGTGGGTTCCCAGTTGATAGCTGGTTGGCCACTGTATGAACAGAGTGCTGGACTAGATGGACCCCTGGTCTGATCCAGCATGGCTCTTCTTATTTTCTTCTGTTTATGTTCTGATGAAACTCCTCAACACCACCGTGGTATGCATTTTTGCCAATAACCCATACAATTTTCCAAACATGGCATGGATTTTTAGTCAGATGATTCCCATCCATTTTTACTGGGATCCTTCAGGCAGAAAATGCACCAGAGACATGAACTGTGATACCAAAGAGAAATTTGACTACAGATCAGTCTTCAGCATGGGATGATGGTAAAGGAAAAAACATTGCCTTGCTGTGTTTACAAAGACTAGGGTCAGCAATGAAAAGTTATACTAAAATATCCTTACTGTGAAGCATAACATCTGTTACAATTCTCCTGATGTGTTTATTTTGCTCACCTTGTAATATTTATTTTTAAATCGACATGAGGTTGGTTCTGAAAGAATAAAATTTATCATTAAATTATAATTAAGAGATCCAGATAATGTAAGCATTACTGCATATTTACAGTGGTAAGAACAATGCTGATAAATTGGGGGGGGGCACTGTTTCCTCAAAATACACCCACCCAAGCTGGAGAAACAGCTTTTCAAGTTACATAGTACTCCTCAGCCTATCCCCCTTCATGCTTTGAGATCAGCCAGTAAAATCCTACTTCATGTTCTGTCCTTTACAGATATTCAATTGTAATCCGCAACTGCCTTTTCTATGATGGTCCCAAAACTGTGGAATGCTCTGGAATATTCTCCATAGGCAGGTTCAACTATCCATTTATCTGACTTCCTTCTAGAAGCAAATGAAATATTCCTATTCCACCAAGCTTTGTGGAGCCAAACGGTCCAATTTCTGATGCCAGTATTTCTTTGAGTTTTGTGTTTTAAATAATTTTTACAGATGCTGTTTTTGGGAGAGTGGGTGAGTGTATCACCTTGGAAACTTAAGGCAGTATATAAATGATGTAAATATATATAAAAAGAAGTAAGTAAATTTCCCCAACAAGGAAATATAGTTATATGAAAAGCATGTGCTGCTAAATTTGTGGTCATAGTACAGCCTTTAAAGGTCCAAGACCACATTTTGGAAGAGGTAGGGGGGACAAAGGTAGCATCCATTAACATAACTCCTGCTCAAAAAGTCTAGGGTGACCATATGGAAAGGAGGACAGGGGTCCTATATCTTTAAAACTTGTATAGAAAAGGGAATTTCAGCAGGTGTCATTTGTATATATGGAGAACCTGGTGAAATTTCCTCTTCATCACAACAGTTAAAGCTGCAGGTGCCCTGTCCTCTTTTATATCTGGTCACTCTAGTATAGCTCCTGCAGCTTTAACTGTTGTGAAGAAAAGGGAATTTCACCAGGTGCTGCATGCATACAAAGGACACCTGCTGAAATTTCCTTTTCAATACAACTGTTAAAGATGCAGGAGCGCTGTCCTCCTTTCCATAGGGTCACCCTAAAAAATCACAAGCTAAAGAGTTGTCCTCATCTTTTCTGCCATAGCCCATCGATTACATCAGAAGCAAACAAATCTGGGAGGGAAGTAAAAATGGAACTTGAACCCAGGACCATTCTAGTTTATATAACCATAGTGAAAAGTTGTGTTACTTGGTTTCTTAAATGGGTTGGTAAAAAAGTTAATCTTATTTACTATAAGAAATGCAGCTTAGGGGAAGGGCACAGGTTACCTTTCACAAACCACTTTGGTTGGTGGGAATGAGCATCACTCCTAGGGTGCTGCTGAAAAGGAGGACAGGGCTCCTGTATCTTTAACAGTTGTATTGAAAAGGGAATTTCTGCAGAAGTCATTTGTATATATGGAGAACCTGATGAGATTTCCTCTTCATCACAACAGTTAAAGCGGCAGGTGCCCTGCCCTCTTTTAAATCTGGTCACTCTAGTATAGCTCCTGCACCTTTAACTGTTGTGATGAAGAGGGAATTTCACAAGGTTCTCCATATACAAATGACACCTGTTGAAATTCCCTTTTCAATACAGCTGTTAAAGATACAGGAACCCTGTCCTCCTTTTCATATGGTCACCCTAATCACTACAATAGTGAACTCAATTGTAAGTGCCAACAAAAAGTGAACCAAAAATGGGGCCACTAAGAAGCAAGAGGGTGGTATCTACATGCTTGGAGTCTGCAGATATTTAGAATATCCTGCTACATTTTCTTGCAAATTTCACTTGTATTCTTTTAAACCCAGGCCTCAAAGAACTGTTAATCTTTTTTTTCAATGGTGCTTTAAAACTATATTTCTGTACTTTATGTTGCTTGATACATTTGGAGTAAATAAGGAGAAGAAAACTTACCTGGTACTGTAGGACATTCTGTATAAAAGGAGAAAAGAAATTTCAATTAAGTTATACCTTTACGGGGGTGGGGGTGGGATGCATGGAATGAATAAGGAAGCACTGATGGAGTTAATAACGGCACCCTCTCGGATAGCAATAGCCTTGCCATGATTATCCCTGCACTGTTGATTTCTTGGTTAGATCATTGCAACATGTTCTACATGGGGCTGCCTTTGAAAAGTCCTTTGGAACTTGAATTAGTACAACATGCAGCAGCTAGATGGCTAACTAGAACCAGTTATATGGAACATATCTCACAGTGTCTCCAAGTGCAGCAATTTACTCCTCTGCCCACGGGAATGAATGTGAGTCCTAGGAATGATTCAGAATAATCATTCCTATGGCTGTGGGGTTGTCTTCTCCTCTGGTAATGCTTTGCCCCTGTTTTGGACTGAGAATTAGGTTTTGCCATCTTTCAACGTGTCCCAGATTAAAGCCTATTTATTTTGTCCCAGAGATCTCAGTGAGACCCACTGAAAAGAACCAGCATCTGCATAGTGCCACCCTATCTGTATAATCCTTCCCTGACTCCCATTCTCCCCCTTTTTTGTCATGCTACAGTATGGCAGAATATGGGGAAAGTCTGGCAAAATACGGGAGGTGTAATAAAACGAAGAGAGAGAATGTTCACTCCTCCACCTCTACCCTTACACCTACCAATGCCTCCGAACCCCTGGCGACATTTTCATGCTTCCCGCCCACCTCCAAGACTACTTCTTGCAGATTCTGCCCTGTAAGCCTTGAGGCCATTTTGCATTACCCAGCCCAGCACTTCCCATGACACCTACTATACCTGGTCTTCCTCCAATAGTAATTTTAGTAGCTGTAGACAAGCCTGTTTGGACACCTTCCATGAATACAGTGACAGGTCCTCTAGTACCTTCAGTGGTAACTCCTGTGCTGCCAGGCCAGGTTGTATAACCTCCTTTCTCAGCAAGACTAGTACTATAGCCACCGGAGGCAGGCCAACTCGAGCTTTCAGTAATTTTTTGTGTGCTTTCAGTGGCAACACTTCTTCTGGTGACACCTGGAACGGTCTTCTGAGGGCCTCCAGTACTTTGCTTGGCATATCCTTCAGTCGAGCTTCCAATTCCTACATATTCAGTGACTCTTCTGGTGACACCAGTGCTGCTGGTGATATCTGCAATGGTCCTAGGACGGATTTCAGTGTAGAGTTTGGTGGATACAACCCTTTCTGTAATGGCAGTGCTGCTGGTGATGCCCGGGATGGTCTTAGGAGATACTCCAGTATGGGGCTTAGGGTATCCAGTTGTTTCTGCAGTCACATGTTCTGTGGCTTCAGTTGAACCTCCAACTCCTGCACTTTCGGTGACACTTCCAGTGATACCTGTATTCAAATTGACAGTGCTGCTGGTGATGCCTGGGATGGTCTTGGGAGAAACTCCAGTATAGGGCTTGGGATATCTAGTTGTTTCTGTCGTCACACGTTCCATGGCTTCAGTTGAACCTTTAATTCCTGCAGTTTTAGGGGTACTTCCAGTGATACCTGTATTCAAATTGACAGTGCTGCTGGTGATGCCTGGGATGGTCTTGGGAGAAACTCCAGTATAGGGCTTGGGATATCTAGTTGTTTCTGTCGTCACACGTTCCATGGCTTCAGTTGAACCTTTAATTCCTGCAGTTTTAGGGGTACTTCCAGTGACACCTGTATTCAAATTGACAGTGCTGCTGGTGATGCCTGGGATGGTCTTAGGAGAAACTCCAGCATAGGGCTTGGGATATCTAGTTGTTTCTGTCGTCACACGTTCCATGGCTTCAGTTGAACCTTTAATTCCTGCAGTTTTAGGGGTACTTCCAGTGACACCTGTAGTCAAATTGACAGTGCTGCTGGTGATGCCTGGGATGGTCTTAGGAGAAACTCCAGCATAGGGCTTGGGATATCTAGTTGTTTCTGTCATCACACGTTCCATGGCTTCAGTTGAACCTTTAATTCCTGCAGTTTTAGGGGTACTTCCAGTGATACCTGTATTCAAATTAACAGTGCTGCTGGTGATACCTGGGATGGTCTTAGGAGAAACTCCAGTATAGGGCTTGGGATATCTAGTTGTTTCTGTCGTCACACGTTCCATGGCTTCAGTTGAACCTTTAATTCCTGCAGTTTTAGGGGTACTTCCAGTGACACCTGTAGTTAAATTGACAGTGCTGCTGGTGATGCCTGGGATGGTCTTAGGAGAAACTCCAGTATAGGACTTAGGATATCCAGTTGTTTCTGTCGTCACACGTTCCATGGCTTCAGTTGAACCTTTAATTCCTGCAGTTTTAGGGGTACTTCCAGTGACACCTGTAGTCAAATTGACAGTGCTGCTGGTGATACCTGGGATGGTCTTAGGAGAAACTCCAGCATAGAGCTTAGGATATCTAGTTGTTTCTGTCGTCACACGTTCCATGGCTTCAGTTGAACCTTTAATTCCTGCAGTTTTAGTGGTACTTCCAGTGACACCTGTAGTCAAATTGACAGTGCTGCTGGTGATACCTGGGATGGTCTTAGGAGAAACTCCAGTATAGGGCTTGGGATATCTAGTTGTTTCTGTCGTCACACGTTCCATGGCTTCAGTTGAACCTTTAATTCCTGCAGTTTTAGGGGTACTTCCAGTGACACCTGTATTCAAATTGACAGTGCTGCTGGTGATACCTGGGATGGTCTTGGGAGAAACTCCAGTATAGGGCTTGGGATATCTAGTTGTTTCTGTCGTCACACGTTCCATGGCTTCAGTTGAACCTTTAATTCCTGCAGTTTTAGGGGTACTTCCAGTGACACCTGTATTCAAATTGACAGTGCTGCTGGTGATGCCTGGGATGGTCTTAGGAGAAACTCCAGTATAGGACTTAGGATATCCAGTTGTTTCTGTCGTCACACGTTCCATGGCTTCAGTTGAACCTTTAATTCCTGCAGTTTTAGGGGTACTTCCAGTGACACCTGTAGTCAAATTGACAGTGCTGCTGGTGATACCTGGGATGGTCTTAGGAGAAACTCCAGCATAGAGCTTAGGATATCTAGTTGTTTCTGTCGTCACACGTTCCATGGCTTCAGTTGAACCTTTAATTCCTGCAGTTTTAGGGGTACTTCCAGTGATACCTGTATTCAAATTGACAGTGCTGCTGGTGATGCCTGGGATGGTCTTAGGAGAAACTCCAGTATAGGGCTTGGGATATCTAGTTGTTTCTGTCGTCACACGTTCCATGGCTTCAGTTGAACCTTTAATTCCTGCAGTTTTAGGGGTACTTCCAGTGATACCTGTATTCAAATTGACAGTGCTGCTGGTGATGCCTGGGATGGTCTTGGGAGAAACTCCAGTATAGGACTTAGGATATCCAGTTGTTTCTGTCGTCACACGTTCCATGGCTTCAGTTGAACCTTTAATTCCTGCAGTTTTAGGGGTACTTCCAGTGACACCTGTATTCAAATTGACAGTGCTGCTGGTGATACCTGGGATGGTCTTAGGAGAAACTCCAGTATAGGGCTTAGGATATCCAGTTGTTTCTGTCGTCACACGTTCCATGGCTTCAGTTGAACCTCCGATTCCTGTACTTTCAGTGGCATTTGTGATACCTGTATCCCATCCAACAGTGCCACCTCTTGTACTTTGGGTGACACCTTCAAAACCAGAAGTTTCTTCTTCAAATACTTTGTTAGGGGTGGTTGTGGTTGCTCCTTTCATTTTTGAGGTGGGTACCACACTTGTTCCTGGAAAATCTGGATGAAATGAGAATACACCATGTAACCTTCACTGAGATAGAAGAAACGCAGTGTAAAAATGCATTAATAATTGTAAAAAAGAACATAGGAATGGAAAGTGCATAAAAACAGAGTGAGAAAGAACATAGGAGAAAGTTAGCAATGATCAGTCAAGAAATAAATAAAATAATCCTGTGAAATATACACACTCTCCAATATGAAATAAATGTCAAGGTAATTATAATCATCTTGATCACATCAAAATGCTAAGAGACCCAACACAATATAATGAATGCAATCCGTTGCACATTGTTGCCCAAAATCAATGAATACAGTTCATGTAGTAGATCCTTGACAACGGACTCCTGTATGTCTACCCAGAAGTAAGCCCCAATTGAGTTCAATAGGTTTTACTCCCAGGTAAATGGGAATAGGATTGCAGCCTGAATCAGGGATTGGGATCAGATTCCTTTGAAGACTTATTATATGAACTGGGTTTCTAGGGTTGCTTGCCACCTCTACTTATCCCATATAGGAAGGAAAGGGGCAACACCAAAGGGAAAGAAGGAAAAAAGAAAGGGAAAACAAGAAAAGAGAAAAGAAAAACATGTTTTAGTAACAACCTTACTTGAATAACATGAATATATCTCAATAGCAGTGGTTACAAAAGTTATGTAACACCAATACAACATTAACTGAACTTGGGGTACTCACAGGAGCAAACCAACTCTCCAGCCTTGCAAATACTAGATGCAAAATAAAATAACAGCAATTAAAAATATTCACTCGTTAAAATTCTCAAAATACCACATTTACAAAACATAGGAAATATTGCCAATAAAGACACAGTCACTAGCTGAAGTCACTGAGGAGGTTTTCAAGGGCAAACATAGCCTGCACACATCTATGTAAGGATCAGCTACTTGTGTTGTGCTGGGAAAATGTCTTCCGTTCTGTTAAGTATTACGCCAATACAAAAATACAGAAATCAAGAAAGAAAAAATCAGTATCAGGTCAAATTATTGTTATCAATATTTAATTGAGCAAAAAGTGTTTTACAATGCAAGCTTATACTTGTCTACCCCTACTGAGTTCAATGGGACTTACACCCAGGTAAGTGGGTTTAGGATTGTCACCTCTTAAGCATCAGTATTCCCAACAGGATGGGGCAAAGGGTGGGGCAAAGGGGTTAACCGTCACTGTGACATTTATGAAAATGATATAACTAACACTGAGACTGGACCAAAAAGACCAAAGATCTATTTAAAAAACCAAAAATAGAAGGCATTATTGAGGAATAGGTAAAAGATGAGTGAAGCGTGTTAAATTGGAGAAACAAAAGTCTATGAGTGTCATCAGATGAGCATTTTATTGCACGCTTTTTAGTGGCCAGTCACAGGTTTTTGCCAGTTCTTTTGACCACACTATCCACCTCCCACTTCTTCTGGTCTTTCCGTGACAAAATAAGACCCCAGTAATCCAATTGGGGGGGGGGGGCAGGAAGCAAAACATGCCACCATTTCCTGCCATGTGCAGGAAAAGCAACACGATAAAAATGCCCACTAAATGAGTCACATGGTCATTATTTACTTCCTCTTTCTTCCCCGTGTGAAAGAAGAGGAAGTATTGTGGGGCAGAAGCGGGGGGGGGGGGGAGGAAACGACAGTACAGAAACATGATTCCCCCCGTCTGATGATGCTCTGTGTAAGTGTGGAGAAGAAAAATAAGTTACTACAAAAACGTTTAAACATATCCCTTTAACCGACTGGTACAGTATTTTATTGTTTCTCAGAGGTTTCACATGGGGTCCAGAGGCATTCCTGGAAATAAGGATGGCACTGGAGGCCAGTGCTTTCTTTTCACCGTGTCAGCCTCCCAGTTAAAAACAATTTTGTAATTAAGATAAATCTTTAAAGGAAATCAAGATGGGTGGGGAGACTGGAGGGGCACCAAGAAAGGTGCCTGAAGACATGATAATCCCACCCCCAGGCACCACAACAGAGACCCCCAGCACTAGCAGAAAAAGCTTGCATGAGGATATCTAGTTTTTTCTTTAAAAAAACCAAAACTCACCTACTGCAACACTCTGCGCTATATCCCATACTGTTCTGGAGGGTCGCCCAACTATCAGGGGCAGTTTTTCAGGGGCAGGAAGGCTTGAGTGGGTAGGGGAGCATTGAGGAAAATTGGGTGCTCCACCTTGTGTGAAAGGAAATGCTTTCTACCAGCACAAAGCTGCCGCTGGATAGTTCGGTGGAGGCTGTTGGCTCTGATGTCAGTGGGGCATTAAATCCACTCTGGGTTTCCGTCAGAACCATCCAGAACACTAAAGGAGCTATCCAAGGTGTTTCCCACTCTTGGGGGCCACATTCGACTAGTGGGTGTAGCCGGAGACAAAAGGGGTGGCGCCAAAATACCCCAACTGCCAGTACATTTTAGCTTAAAGCTCTTACTGCCAGTAACAAAGCCTTATGCCTAATCTACACTAAGCAGGATATTGCACTATGAAAGCGGTATATGGTATGTGTCAATGGGCCCCAACATCAGTGCGGTAGTGTGGCTCCTGCCGTTTATATAATCTGCTTGGTGTAGATTAGGCCTTAGAATGGGCAAAGAAATACACCAAAGCCAGGAAACCCCCACATGATCACTGGTTAGGGGAAAGGTGGCCTGGCCTTTTGGGGCACCGTACAGGGTACTGTATCCCTGACACAAGGAAAGCATTATAAGTGGTGAGAAATTAAAAGAAGACTTACCATACTCTTCCACAGTTATCATAAATAATTTGTCCAGCCATGATGACGTCATTGTGATAGCAACTGCAGTCTTCCAACCTGACACATTTCATGGTGTTTTCATCTAAATAGGGTGTGTTATCAGGACACCTTGCATAACAACCTACGTTTAAAGAATATCAAACTTTGGTTTGAGAATCACAACCACAGGTCCTCAATAGGCTGCGAGGAAAATGTCACTGGCCATAGCTGTTTAATCTTCCATGCACAACCCTATTCCCAGCTTTAAGAAATATCCTCAGTAATGGTGACATCAAGGAAACCATTTCAATTCAAAAATGCCAGGCATTTACTTAAAATCTTGCCAAAGTACCACAGGAAGGCTGGAGTCTTAATTCCACTACCTCATGTGGGAAGAGCAAACTTCAAGTCTTGCAGCAGAGCCAGCTTCAGGATTGCATGGGGGAGCGTCAGGATTGCGTGCGGGAGCGTCAGGATTGATTGGGGGAGCTTGCCAAAGGGCTCTGTGATGGCCCCAGCAGGCTTACCTCAGAAGCAGTGCTCTTAGCAGCTCCGGGCAGCTACTTTAATTTTCCTCCATGTCGCAGATTGATGCTACCTTGGGGACATGGTGGGAAATTAAAATGGCAGTTTGTTCCAGCTGTGAGGTAGTGCTTAGAATACCTTGTTTTGAACAATTCTTTAAAAAGAGCTCTTAGGAAAGTGTCAGCGCTGGGCCTGCTAGCGTGCTGGGCCTCTGGCAGCAGCCCAAAGATGCCAGGCACCAACACCAGCCCTGCTTGCAGTGTACTTCCCAAATAGACTATTCCCCAAATAAAAGTAAAATGGCTCAACATAGAGCCAGACTAAATATTCTGAGCAGATAAAATGGGTTGTCAGTGTTTAACTGTGGAAAAACAACAACCCAAAAGTGTGGGGGTGATGGAGAAAAAGGCCAGGATTCACCGTGAACCCTTTCACTGAAACGAAAACATTGAGTCTCCCTTTGAATGAGGCAACTATCAGAACTTTAGATCAACCACTTTGGACTTACCTTCCAAGATAGATGAAAGAGTCCTGCCGATCACATGATCCTTACACGTTTTGGCTGTTACAGTGCCACAGGGCTCATAATGCCAGCTACACTCCCCAGGTGCATTGTAGTAATCACAGAAGACAGCTAAAATGTGAAGTTATGTCAGGAGTCAGTTCCAGAAACTAAAGTTCTACAACATAATTGTTGCCCAGAATCCACTACATCTTTGATAAATGTTTTTATCATAGGATGTTTAACAAATCTTTACATTTTATATAGGTTGATAGGCTGGCTTTCTTTATACTTGTAGGTCATGTCAGAACAGCCACATTTATTCAACAGACACATTGTCATCATCAACAACAGCCTTCCTTCAGAAGGGAGGAGGGGAGCTAATCTTTCAACCATTCAAGCAGAATCTTGTCCTGAATGTACACAGCAACGTTCATTGCAATGCTTCAATCTTCAAGGCAATATCACATTGCATTATATTCCCCCACCCCTTGGAAAAAGGTGCATGGGGTTGAACTAGAATTGATATGTGAAGATGGTATGCTGTTGGGTTTTTACACCTTTCCTGATGCCCTTGAAATTGGATTTGGAGGTCAAGCTGAAGTTCTTCCTTGAACTCTAGAATGGTGCCCAGACCTTGCAAATGGAAGTCAAACGCCTTGAATCAAAGATCTCACTTCAATCAGATATCCATCCTTCTCCCAATGTACAACTTAGTATTTCTATAGCATCTACATGACCAAAGTGTTTCACAATATTGTCTCCTCATTCTTAAGAACAATCATATAAGCTTTTCCATGCCAGGGCATTGGGCTTGGGGAACAAGCTGGTAGGTCAGATAGGGAACCCCCAGAAACCAGATCTGGTCCCCTAGCCGGAGGTTCCCCATGCCTGATAAAAGGTAGGCCATTGTTAATTAAATCCATAGTACAGAAGTAGGAAATGAGGCTGAAGGATAGTGGCACATCCAAGATTATCAAATGGCTTCCAGTTCATGCTCTTAGTTGCTATCTGCATTAATACACTGTAATAATACATTTCACTTACGGCAAAGATCTGGAGAACGCCAGGATATACAGATGCCAACTGCTGAGCATGCTTCTGCATACATTGCTACAGCAGTACAGAATCCAAGATACTTCCCTTCCATGCTGCATGCACAAGCTTCCTCAATGCAAGCCTTGTGATATGGAGTGGGGTCAATCTAAGGAGAACACGTTGTAGGAACTACCATTATTATTAGGGAGCATCTTGTCCTGGTTCTTGGGACTGTGTCTGCCTGCTACCATACAACAGGCAGGTATGCCTGCTACCATACAACATACTATACTGTTAGCTTCACCCCACCCGGTGCCTGTTTACACTTCCCTGTGCCTGTTTGCATTCTCTTTCCCTCCTTATTGTTTACTACAACTTTATTAGATTGTAAGCCTATGCGGCAGGGTCTTGCTATTTACTGTGTAATCTGTACAGCACCATGTACATTGATGGTGCTATATAAATAAATAAATAAATAATAATAATAATAATAATAATAATAATAATAATAATAATATACAATCACACCATCTGTTTGTCTGATATTCATGCTCCTGTGCCCTTCTGAACAATGCTGAAGAACTACAAGGTGTTGGGGAAATAGTGTGGGCTGCATCCAGGATCTGACTTCCATGAGAGGAAGGGTTCTGGTCATGGAAGCTCCCTCTGCCCAAATTTTGGGGATCCTTGCTCCCGTACAGCTCACCCCATTCAGCAGGAGGTCGTGACTCTCTGTGTAGCATTTTCAGGGGGGCTGGAGGAGCTGCTGTGATAAGGAGGGGGCAGCAAAGCCCACTTCCATCAGCACAGTTGATCCAGCATAAATCTGGATCCAACCTTATGCCTGTATGCTGTATGTACAAACATCTGTCTCTCATGCATGGTGGCAGGTATTCGTGTTTCTAAGGCCTGGGTCCATTCATCTGTGTGGTGGCAGGGATTTGTGTTTCTAAGGCCTGGGTCCATTCATCTGTGTGGTGGCAGGGATTCGTGTTTCTAAGGCCTGGGTCCATTCATCTGTGTAGTGGAAAGTATTTGTGTTTCTGGACCCATTCATCTGTGTGGTAGCAGGGATTTGTGTTTCTAAGGCCTGGGTCCATTCATCTGTGTAGTGGAAGGTATTTGTGTTTCTGGACCCATTCATCTGTGTGGTGGCAGGGATTCATGTTTCTAAGGCCTGGGTCCATTCATCTGTGTAGTGGAAGGTATTTGTGTTTCTGGACCCATTCATCTGTGTGGTGGCAGGGATTCGTGTTTCTAAGGCCTGGGTCCATTCATCTGTGTAGTGGAAGGTATTTGTGTTTCTGGACCCATTCATCTGTGTGGTGGCAGGGATTCGTGTTTCTAAGGCCTGGGTCCATTCATCGGTGTAGTGGAAGGTATTTGTGTTTCTGGACCCATTCATCTGTGTGGTGGCAGGGATTCGTGTTTCTAAGGCCTGGGTCCATTCATCGGTGTAGTGGAAGGTATTTGTGTTTCTGGACCCATTCATCTGTGTGGTGGCAGGGATTCGTGTTTCTAAGGCCTGGGTCCATTCATCGGTGTAGTGGAAGGTATTTGTGTTTCTGGACCCATTCATCTGTGTGGTGGCAGGGATTTGTGTTTCTAAGGCCTGGGTCCATTTGCCACCACAGAAAGGGCCTTCCTGGGCCAATGTCTGCACTAGTCCAAAGGCTCTGGGGAAACTGTATGCAAAGAAGCTTAGAAGAAGCTTCTCTGGAAAGACTCACCCTGCTGTGGCAGGCCGTGAAGCGATAGTCTCTAATTATTTCACATTTCCTCTCAGCCCATTCTTTGCAGTACGCATTCGCATCACACGGAAAAGACTCAGCTACTGTGTCCGAACATGCAGGGCCGGTCTTCCAGCTATTGCCGAACTCCACTGGTCCAGCTGCCAGTGAACCTTGTCTAGTAGTAAATTCATCCTGAAGATTTCCATTATGATTTCCACAAAGGCCACAGACTTCTTCCTGTGTCGCAAACAGAAAGATGCTGTGAGGCGTCACCTATGCTTCTTTTATTAAAAAAGCAGCGTCTGCCATTATGTGTCTATTCACAGCTCAATGGTCATCCCTTACTCGGTGCCCATTTCATGGGGGGTGGTAGCTGAAGGGCAAGAGGGTCTTCTTATAGTGTGGATGAATGGTAGCCTGGGGTGGCCTACTGTCTGGCTGCACTGCAACATGGCCCCTGCTCTTTAGGCCAATCAACTGTGGCAGGTGGACCTCTGTGTGGACAAGAAAGGAAACTTCTCCCTTCTGGTCCACTCCTGATGTATAAATAAGCATCCGATCTATTTGCTCAAGCACATACATTGATGGGAGCATTATTATAATCTTATATAAGAATAGGCAGTGTCAGGCTTATTACTTGAGATCTGCCAGACCGATTTTGCTCATTTTTGTTTTAAACTGAAGCTTCAGCACTGTAGATGTGCAGAAAATTCTGAAAGTTCAAAAAAGTCCAAAGTTCAAGCTTTAATAGCAATGAATTTCCTCTGCGCCAAACAAGGAAGGGCAGCCCCTACGTCAGCAGGATGATGGACAGCCCTGCTTGGGCAATCAGTGTGGTACAAAGGTGTGGTACCCCGGGCACAGCTGTATGGGTTAGGCTGTCACCTCCAACAGGGAGGGGGAAGGTGATGGAGGCGGCCAATCATGGCACGTGGAGGAGGAGGCAGGGCTACACTGCGTCACATGCACATTTCAAAGGGGGAATTCACTATGCATGAGCCACATCTACCTTATTCATTTTGCTCCTGTGGGACCGAGGAGCAAAAAAGTGGGAAAGGAGCAGGACTGCTAGAGCCCAGGGCCACATGGGCTTTACAATAGTTGGTGTTATTATTATTTATTCCTAGTGTAAGAGGTAGAAATTTAATCAATGTTCTGCTTGTCGTATCGCTGTCAGAGAGAGGAGCTAGAATAATCTATTATTTTAAGAATTTGCACTTCTGTCCTTTACACAGGATTTAAAATAATAATAATAATAATAATAATAATAATAATAATAATAATAATAAATTTATTTCTTACCCGCCTCTCCATCCTGATTGAGGCGGGGAACAACAGTAATAATAAAATACATAAAATACTGATTAAAAACATAGTATACATTGTTAAAACTTCCTAAAAAAGCATCCTAAAAGCATCCTAAAATTCCATCCTAAAAGCATCCTAAAATTCCACTAACGTTTAAAGTATCAGCTTCATATGCATGCAAGCACTATTTTAGGTGATACAGCCACCACTTCCCTGGAGATACCCTGTTTACAGGATTGGATACTGTGGAAGATAGTTACCAGGGCAGGGAGCACAGTGAGGAAGTAACTCTGTAGCACCTTCTGGGCAACTGCATGAACGGGGCCAATTTCTGGTTCAAAGGTGATTAGATGAAAAGCTTTCCACTGCTAAGTCCTCCCCATTTAGAGCCCTGAGTCAAACAGTCTTGAAACTACGCTGGTGAGAGTAAAGTAGATGTTTGTTCCCCGGGGATACACAATGCCTGCTCTGGTGTAAGGTGTAGGTGCTCAATGGTGGCTATAAGAATGTGATGAATCTTTAGGCTAATATGTGCTCAGGTTGTGATAAGGAGATTCATTACTCACACAAACAGCTCTATCCCACCCATCCGCCCCACCATCTCCTGGCGTTCATAGATTTTCTTGCCATACTATCTTTTTAAAAATTGATTCAGAAAATAGCTTTGGATGATGTTCTTTGAAATATGCAAGCCTAGCATGATGGGGAAAACTGCTCACCAGGTGAAAATATGTTCCTACTCATAAAATATAGAATAGGTTGTACAATGATGAATGCTTTTTTAAAAAATCTGTCCACATTGCGCTTACACTCCAGATTTGCTCCTTTATAATAGATACTCTTGTGTTTTTGTCCCAAATCAAAGTTATTCCACGTATGTATTTGATTATCAAATACAGTCCAACGGTGTGTACGGTGTATGTTTTTGGGTCTGTATCACACTGTGTACTTCCAGCATCCTTAATAAACATGACTTTTCCATCTTCTAGAACAAGGCTGCCATTCTGAAATTATATTTTAAAAGAAAAACACACACATTATGCTCTCGATATTGGTAATCTGCCCAGAAATTATTGAAAGAAAGAACAATTGGGGCCTACAACAAGCATTGCACTGTGACATGCTCTCGTTCACTGTTCCAGTTGGCATCCTCTCCCAGGGCACATTCTATCGCTCACTGGGCTGTTTTTTATTTTTCCCCCACTTAAGATTTTTTTGCTAGTATCTTTGTACTTTTGACAGCCTTAGGGTTTACCCAAGTCTGCTGACACCTCCATCTTGTGCGTGGATGGTATTAGTTGGGCTACATAAACAGTGACACTCATCTCTGAACATCAGAAACAGAGGGGGTGGTACATGAAAGAGCAATCCTACCTCTAGAATCAATGTTATTTTCCTTGAACATGTGACTCCATCCTCGCAACATGGGACGCTCTCTGTTAGGATTCTGAATGACCCATCTTCTTTACCACAATAATCCTACAAGTTATGCACAGGTACACATTTATATATTGAAAAATGTAGGCTAGATCCACCAACAACGCCAAAGGAGCTTCATTCACGGAGGGTTTAGGGTGAAATCTACCGATCAGTGTTGATCAAACAGACCACTTCATTGTGACTACAAATCATGCAGGTTGGCATGTGCACCATTTCCTAGGTATCAAAACACAAGGACTGGGATGCAAAAAGCTACTTTAGGTGTGCCCAAGTTGTCCCTCCTGCCATATCACAAACTGCTTTAGGAAGTTTCTTAGTTTCTGATGCATTTTGTCATTTCCATTTTTTGCTGATCCAGAAAAACAAGCCCCAAACCTTTGTTGTGCAGAACTAATTGCACAGTTCAAGCAATTGGTTGGGTGGGCGGGGAAGTATCGTTTTGATCTGGCTGATTTGGATGTTGCATGTAGAAGCGTGGCATAAATGCCTGTTAGAACGAGCACAGCCTAAGGGTCTGTTTCGAGAGTGCTGCCTGCAATTTCTTCTCTCCCTTTTTGCATTTTCAATAAATGGATTCGTCAATGCCCTTTCTAAGCAACTGGGCCTGTAGAGAATTACACAGGTGACCAACTCCCAGGGGGAAAAGCAATACCATAGCTCTCTCATTCAGAATCTTATAATCTTCCCTTCATATAACAGTCACTTCACTTTCTTCCAAGTTATAGTACAACCCCAGGTACAGAAAGCAACAACTTATGGATACTCAACGTGGAGGAGTACCCATGATTGTGCTTACCTCGGCAAGTACATACTGACAAAGTCCATCGTAGCTGTACCACTTCCCATCAAACGTTTGGACCTGACCATCTCCATAGATATGGCAAGTACTCTGGCATGTTTTGTCTGTACAGTTCCAAGATCCTTCTATACATATGCTGAGATATTAAAAACGACCTTAAAATCGTGCGTACCTTCTAAGGTGAGATGGAATAATCCAGTCACATATTGATTATAATCATAGAGAAACGCTGGGCTCCAACTTAAGTCAACAAGGAGATCTTTGGCTTTAAAAATGAGTGCAACACAAATTAGCATCCTCATTCTCTGTTTTACATACTGTATTACCACCACACAACTGCAATATTAAATATTTTTTAATAGATATGGGGCAAAATGCTTATGGGGGATAGAAGGCTGGCTGTGTGGATAATCTGTAGCATAGGTGGTAGGAATTTATGGCATGCCTGGACAGGAGCAGGAAGGCTTATTGGTCTGCCTGATGCATAGCGTCATACCCACAATCTGGTTTCTCCTTGAGCACTGCACTGTTGCCTGTTCCCAAGCTCATGGAAGAGAAGCAGACTGCATAGCTACTCTGGTATCCGTTAGAGCAGGAGTGGCGAATCTCTTTCAGCCTGAAGGCCAAATTCAATATCAGTGAAGCTCTTTGGGCCAATGTTCCAGTAGTGGGTGGGGCCAAAGGCAAAAGGGGTGGGGCCAAAAGTGGGTGGGGCCATAATTTTTTAAAAAATGCCAACATATTTCTGCTTAAAGCTTTTGCTACCAGTAACTAAGCTTTAGGAGAGATATTCCAACCTTTTAGAAAAGAGCAAGAAATTGCAGAAAAGCCAGGAAACCATCGAGTGGTGGTACGAGGTGGGGGAGTTGCCTGGTGATGTGGGAAAGGTGGCATGGCCAACTGGGGAATGCCAGAGAGCTGGACCTTAGGTGGGCTGGACTTGGTCCCCAGTCTTGAGGTTCAACACTCCTGCATTAAAGTAACACTACCTCATAGTATGGACTTGTGACACTCTTGCTAAAAAGATTGGCCAACTACTTTCTCTGTAATTGATTTTCTGTAATGCACCTGGGATTTTTCTGCCCTATGGAAACAATATCCTGGCTTGCATAGGTCACATTTGCAGAACCTGTGGTTCACCAGGGGCTTGCAAAACCTTCTAGTTTCGCTGCCTGTTCAGAGATGCAGAAAATGGAGTGATTTTCATGGATCTGTCAGGCCACAAAACATGTTTGGTTAACTTGTGGGGTGGGCATGCCACTACTTCTACAGAGCTAAGCTAGGATGGGTGAGTGAGTGATGAATAAATGGATATCTTTTCTTCCGGTTCAAGACTATCTAAAATTTGGCCCCATCCAATGCTATTAGATAAACCATCAAATATGTAAAAATTATCTAATGAATTTACAGAAATAAATTATAGCATAGCAAAGTCAGCTAGGCAAGAAAAGATGATAAAGACAATGAGTAAATGGCAGTTGATCAGTTAAAGAGAAAGACAGAAGTACAGATAAGTGATATATTTAAACTCAAATTAAATAGATCCGTATTTGACAGATATACAACCATTAAGTGGCAAGTATATTACATAGGGAACCAGATTACCATGGCATATACCTTTATGATGCTAGAACAAAGATTTTATTTGTTAAAAAGCCTGAGGCATTTCAGCCTATTTTTCTTTTAAGGCCTTCTTTAAGGGGTTATAAAAACATCTGCAGAAATTCCTGTAATAATGTCTCATACTGGCGAGTTACCTTAAAATAAAAATAGGCTGAGACGCATTGGGCTTTTTAACAAATAAAATCCTTGTTTTGGCATCTTGAGGTGTTTCTCTTTCATGCATGGGTCTATTTTGGACACTTTCAGCTTTTGCACCTTTTGTATATACCTGTACATACAACATTGTAAACTTGTGGGAAGTGTCTTCTCAACTAACTCAAAATAAGCATAAATGCAGTCTTACAATTAAAAGTGTTCAAAGGTCAATATTACCAGGTGTTGCATTCAAGTTCTATTGAGCTGCCTTGTTCATACTTCTGACCACTGTAGGAACATGGACAACGTGTTGGTGAAATGCACACGCCCTCAGAATCTCGAACCATGCCCAAAGGACAAAAGCATCCGCGCTTGCAGGGCAAGTCCATCTGTACACAAAATGCACATATTCAGAGAAATGTTTCTTCTACTGTACATCTATTATGAATCCTTCTATTGCATTTGAAGCCAGGGATAGTGAAAAAGAGATTTTGAACATCATACTTGACCGTATAATTGCTTTGTATATTACATTCCTTTTTTTGCATTCACTGTGTAATGTGTGAAGCAGGAATGTGAGTTTTTCCAGTGTTGTGGTGTGAGTTCCATATCAGTTCAGATTACTTTATTTGTCGATGTTTGTAACATCCAAAGCATGTTGAGCATTGATTTTAAAGAAATGTTTAATGGAGTCCTCTGTTTTAACTTCTTGCTCTGTCAAGGTGGACTGTAAAATAACCACCATGCCCAGATGTTGTTGCCAAAACATGTCACATAACTTACGGTGGGACTGAGTTGGATTTGTCTTACATAGTTGTCCTAAAGGTTTTTCAGCCATCAGGATCTTTTCTCGATCTCTTCTTGATCATCCCAGGGTGCAGGACACGGAATAATGGGCTCAAGTTTCTGGCTGATCATCAGGAAAAATTTCCTGACTTTTAGAGCAGTACAGCAATGGAATCAATTACCTAGGGAGGTAGTGGGCGAGATGGCTGTCCAGCTGCATTTTGAAAGCCTCTAGCGTGGGAGCCCACAACCTCCCTAGGTAATTGGTTCCATTGTTGTACTGCTCTTACAGTCAGGAAGTTTTTCCTGATGTCCAGCCAGAATCTGGCTTCCTGTAACTTGAGCCCATTAGTCCGTGTCCTGCACTCTGGGATGATGGAGAAGAGATCCTGGCTTTCTTCTGTGTGACAACCTTTCAAGGATTTGAAGAGTGCTATCATGTCTCCCCTAAGTCTTCTCTTCTCTAGGCTAAACATGCCCAGTTCTTTCAGTCTCTCCTCACAGGGCTTTGTTTCCAGACCCCTTGTCATCCTCATTACCCTCCTCTGAACCCCCTCCAGCTTGTCTGCATCCCTCTTGAAGTGTGGTGTACAGAATTGGACACAATACTCAAGATGAGGCCTAACTAGTGCTGAATAGAGGGAACCAGTACTTTGCGTGATTTGGAAGTTATACTTCTATTAATGCATTCCAAATAGCATTTGCTTTTTTGCAGCCACATCATACTATTGACTCATATTCAGCTTGTGATCTACAATTCGAAGATTCTTCTCACTTGTAGGATTACAGAGTCAAGAGTCCTCCATCTTGTAACTGTGCATTTGGTTTCTTTTTCCTAGGTGTAGAACTTGGCATTTATCCCTATTTTATCCCTATTAAATTTCATTGTGTTGTTTTCAGCCCAGCTCTCCAGCCTATAAAGATCACTTTGGGCTCTCCCACACTAGAGGCATTCAAGATGCAGCTGGACAGCCATCTCTCAGGTATGCTTTAATGTGGATTCCTGCATTGAGCAGGGGGTTGGACTTGATGGCCTTATAGGCCCCTTCCAACTCTACTGTTCTATGATTCTATGATCATTGAGCCAAACACATTGGTGCAAACATCTACGACTAAAATTTGGCAGTACGTTGTTAGAATGCCGTTGCAAGAAACACACAGTGCTATTGAAATTCTGTCAGCATATACAACTTTACACTGACTCAGCTGCACACATCTTTAGGACTGCTGAGCCAGAAGAGTAAACTCATTATCACACTGTTAGTCTTCCCAAGGCAGCTTACAATATAAAATAGTAAAATGCAATAACAAATGATATAACCCCCTTAAATGTACACAATTTTTTTTAGAGCAAGCCAGTTAAATAAATTAAAATTCTAATACGTAGCAGCAGCAGATACAATAAAATCTATCTCGGTTTAAAGCCCTCTTAAAAGATGCCAAAGAAGGAGCCAACTGTAAATCTCTTGGGAGGGAATTCCATATGGTAGGAGCCACAACAGAGAAGGATCTCTCTCTAGTGCCTACCAATCTTACTAATCTTAATTGCAGTCTAATGAGCAGAGAAAACCCGGGCGGGTTCATATGGGTGACACTCATTTTCTGTTTTTCCTTTGGGGTTTTCAGAGAGGTACAATATAGCTTAGCTTTAAGAACATAACAGCATCATGAGATGTCACGGTATATTTTCAGTGGGTTCTGGGGGCAGGTGGGGGAGGAAGACAGGGAAAAATATTTCATAGGCATTCAACTTACAGAGAAGCGTGGCATATTCAGAGCACTGCAGGTTTTATCAATTCTTTTCTTTGCCTTTGGGTCAGAACAACTGATAAATTCGGCTCCACCTGTACACGTGACTGAAGAAGAAATGTTGGATTACATGACTCTGAATGTGAATGCTTTCTTTTTGAAAAACCGTTCCTTTAATACAGTGGCCCAATTCAAATGGCCTTCCCACCCCCATGCATGAGCACCCCCTCCCCTTGCAATGCACCTCAATAAGCCAGGAAGTCTCTAAATAACTATAGTTTCCCATTTTGTCCAAACCAGAAACTAGGGTTGGCAGCTTTAGAACATGCCAAGACACCATAGTTTGAAGTAGGTTAAGGGAGCAATCCTATGTCCTGTTGACATCATTGGGGTCCTTAGGTTGTTGGATTGTTTGGTTTCCTGTCTCCAGATGGGGCTCTGACCTGGCAGCCAGGAAGCTGAGTTCCCCACCCTCTTCCCTTCCCTCTCATAGCTGGCATGGAGAGAACTGCGCCAGCTCCCACTCCACATTCGCAAAACAGAACGTGAAGATGTGGGAAAGGAGGCATTCCCAGGGCAGGGGAGGGGAGGAGACTGGGGTGGCAGCCACACAAGAAATCCTATGGCTGCCCCAGCCTCCTTCCCTGCCCCTCCCCGAAGCTTCCACTAGACCTGGCAAAAATGGCCATCTAGCTTAAATGCAGAGCGAGGGGTGCATAAGCCTCTGGTTTTGGAGGCTTCTGAATACCCAGGATTGCTGAAGGTCCTGGCTTCTTCCAAAGCTGGTAAACATAGTCAACTTCTAAGGCCCTTTCTACACCTAGGATTTTTCCAGGGATCATCCCTGTGCATCCAAATTATGCACAGGGGATCCTGGGATCAGGGAGGGATGATCCCTCCATTTCCCTGGGATAACTGAAACCTCAGTTATCCTGGTTTTACCCACGGTCAGGACAATCCTGAGGACTGCAGGTGGAGTGGGCACCCGTCCTGGCTTCTTCCCTCTTCCCCGCGAGTAGTGGGGGTCTTCAGAAGGAAGGAGCCAGGACGGGAGGATTCCAGGGCCATAGGGGGTGGGGTGGGGAGTGGGGTCAGGCCTTTTTTTTTTTAATTAAAAAAAATACCTTACGTTTCACTGGAGCACGAGTGTGCTCCAGCTCCTGTAGCTTTTTAAAAGATGCCCGCCTCCACTCACACGCGTCCCTCCTCCCATCCCGGATGTCACACTGGCCATTTGGACACGGGGGACGATCCCAGAAGAAGGGAAGTCTGGGATCACACCCCTCCCTCTACACCCATATTGTGTAGAAAGGGCCTAAGGGGCATTTAAGAGGAAGACACTATCTTCCTTAGGGTCCTTTCCCATTTTGGAACAACAGTTTGAGAATCACTGTTTATGTAGTCATTCTCTGACACATAAATACTTACCAGGTTTGAAGTCAGAAGGATTATGGCAAAAAACCTGGCCTCTTCTACAAACACTGTAAAATGTAAAAAATAATAAAAAAAGAAGGAGAAGTGAACTTAAGCACTTTGCCTTGAGACCGTCCTCACGGAGGTAAGAAACCACTTTCTTCCATAAGAACCTTCCCCTGCCTTAAGCTCAGTAAATGAAGTCCTTCTGCTTTTTCTGTTTACCATGATTTCTTCCACAAGAGCATAGGACACCTCCTACTGTGGCACCCCCCATTTCTTTGGGAAAGCCAAAGATGGCTTCTACAGCAGCCTTTCCCAATCTAGTGGCTGGAGGATTCTGGGAGGAAACCAGATTGGGGAAGGCTGCTTTACTATTCATCCCAAATTTAATTATTTGACAATAAACCTGCTGGTATGATTCTTTGCCTATTGTTTTCAAATGTATTATTTTTGGCAAGGTCTGAAAGTATCCAGTGTCTGACAGTAGCTCTAAATAACTATACTTACATTTTAAAAAAAGAGATTTTCCCTGCTTAGCTACACAGAGCATACAAAAGCCCACCCATGTTTGTGTGAAACCCTATGTAAGGGTCCCATAATGAGCGAGGGTGGGTAGAAACTGATTTCTCCTGTCCTCCTCTCCCACCTCCAGAACCACTGAAAATGGTCCCCTAAGGGTTGGGAGACTACTGAGTGAGTAAGGCTGTGGCATGGGGAGCTAAGGAGGAGCTCACGGAAAATCAGGCAGAGCAATATTGCTCCACTTACATTTTTCATAAATCCCCCTTCTCCCACAGACTCCTGTGCCACAGCCCACACCATTCAGGAACATTGGAAGGGGGCTCCATGGGTAGGTGGGGAGAGGAGGGGCAGGAAAATCAACTTTCACCTACCATCGGCCAAGGACGGATCTCTGGATCCAACCCATTATGAGTGTGACCAGATCACAGAAAGGCAGCTCCAACACTGCTCTACAAATATATCTATTCAAAGTTTTATTGTTGGTATATAAGGTCCTCAAGAACTCAGGACAAGGATTCATAGCTGACCGCCTTCCGCTACATAAACCAAGTTGACACGGCGGATCTTCCGAGGAGGCTCTTTTGATTGTTCTACAACCAACAGAGTGTTGCCATAACGGCACCTATGAGGGCCTTCTCGGTGGTGACACCCACCCTCTGGAACACACTCCCATGCATTATTCAAGACACAGAAAACATATTAAGTCTTAAACACCTCTTGAAGACGGATTTCTGTGACTTGTAATGGGAGACACTGCTCCATTTTTATGATTGTCTTGTAATGATTTTATTTTCATTGTTCTTTCACTGTTTTATATTTGTTTTATACTCTATTATACACACACACACACACACACACACACACACTGAACCTCTTATTATTAATATTATTATTATTATTATTTATTACATTTTTATACCATCTAATAGCCAAAGCTCTCTGGGAAGTTTACAAAAGATTAAAACCTTTAAAATACAATATAAAACATAATAACTACTTGGAGATCTTAGGATATTAAGTGGCATAGAAGTAATATAAATAACTAAATAAATAAAATATGCTGTGTATATTAAACAGCAAATGTTTTGCACCCAAAATCATGCAAGTGTATGAATATATACATACCATGTATAATTATCCAACTGAATCCTTTGACCTGATGTCAGCACCGCATTATTCATGAAACAATCACACATATCTTTCTTAACGCACATTCCTTTACTATTTGAATATTGGCCCTTAGGGCAAATGCATCCCTCTACTGGGGTAACTTCTGCATCACAGCTCAAATCCCTCTCTGAAAAGGACCAGCAAGAGGTGTTGCAGGCTTTTACATTATACTGGAAGACCTTGCCCTCTTTACATTCATGCTCTGTTAAAAATAAAGATAGAAAGAGCAACAGTGAGAGAGCTTTTACTCAGGACTTGTAAAGTATTCTGCAAAGCTTTTTTATTTAGGTATCGTATCTCAGCAGCTTTAATGTCTACTCAGAAGTAAGCCTCGCTGTGTTCAATGGGATTTTCTATGTGGCTTTACATGGGTCGAATCTGTACTTACTCATCATATCCAAGAAAAAGATCTCATATGCTATCCTGAGCTGAACCAGCAAACGTACGAGCATTGAAGTCTGCACAAATCTGCTTTGGTCACTAGATCGCAACCATGGTTGGATCAGGCATCAGAAGCTGATTTATGCTGAGTTTACCATTTGGAGGATGGTATGTACACCCAACAACCAACTTGACTGGTGACAATACTTCTAAATGCCAGTACAGGCTGCAAGGTTCATGAGGAATGGAGGGCCTTCTACCAGATTTTGCTGGTGGCTCAGTTACGTGTCTCTCTGGACAGGTGTAACCTGGCTTCAGTAGTCTTTGCTCTGGTAACCTCTAAGTTAAATTACTGCAATGCACTCTAAGAGCCCTTGAAGGCAATTTGGAAGTTGCAGTTTGTGCAAAATGTGGCAGCCTGATTGATAGTTGGGACGAGATCTGAGCATATAATACAGATTTTAGCATGTTTGTACTGGCTGCCTGTATGTTTCTGAGTCCAATTCAATGTGTTGTTTTTGACTTATAAAGCCCTATACGACCTGGGACTGCAATACCTGACAAAGCATCTCTCCTAATATAAACCTACCCAAATGCTACAGTCAACATCTAAGGCCCTCCTCTGAGTGACTCTTCTGAGGGAGGCTGAGACCATGGCAACAAGAGAGAGGGCCTTATCGATGGCGGGCTGTCATCTTTTTGACACCAGGTTAAGACTTTCTTCTGCTCCCAGGCATTTGACGGCATGTGATGGGGCTTTTAATGTCAGCTGTTTATCAAGTATCTATTGTATAGGTAACTGTTTTAGTTGTTTTATTTATATATATATAGTTTATATAAAGTTTTTATCATGTTGTATTTTGATTTCTGATTTTTGTGAACTGCCCAGAGAGCTTCGACTACTGAGCAGTACAGAAATGAAATATATGAAATGTGAAAGTTCTATGAATTTCAATCTATATAAATCTCCAGTTCAGCGATAAGAGCTCCACTTCACATTATTGCAGAAAGGAGCAATTTGCAGCTCTCTTCTAGTGTCTGATGATTGACGCCAGCCAAGTGTTCAGGACTAATTGGGCCTAGCAAAGCTCCCTTGAACAGGTAAAAGCTATTATACATGTGTTAATGAGGCCTAGCACTTGGCAACTTTTCACATCACAATTGCATGCTCTGCTCTAACGAAGCCAGAAAGAACACGATTATATCAAGCCCAAGACACAGTCTGGCTGGTGCCTTCAAGATACAGTTCCACAAGCCAGATTTGGGGTTCAGGTAATTTCTATGAACTTAGACAGCTCTATTTCATCTTACCACAAATCCCTTTTCTCCAACCAGTTATGTATATCCCATGTTTAGCACATGCCTTGACATAGTTTCCCAGTGCTATGCACAAACAATCCTTGACTTTTTCACATACGCAGGTTGATATCAGACATCTCTGTAAGACAAATAAACAAACAAAAACTCATACCCTTCCTTGAAAGCTCTATGTATTATTATTATTGTTATTATTTCTCTATAATTGCTATCAAATGCACTCACGAGTTTCTCAAACACCTTGGAGGATTAGAGGCTAGGGGGGCTGTCTATACATGTTCAAAGTCTCCCCACTGGCTGCAAATCAGCACTGCGTCAGTTATATGACGCAGCCACAGATTCGCAGCCACAGCAGGGCTTTTCCGCAAAGCTGCGCTGTTCAAAAGTCAGGGTCTGGCCCCAACATTTTCAGTGGGAGTGAAGTCATCCCAGCTCTTCTTCTGTCTGACCTTCCCCCATGGACAATTCGGGGGGTGGGGGTGGTTCCAGGAGGATGGCCTCCAGAGATTGGTCATCAGAAGCCAGGAAGGTGGGGAGTGGCTCCAGTACCTGGATGACCACCGGAAACCCCACACTCTCTCTCACCTTGGCATGGGGATTAGCCAACACCACTCCGCAGGGGCAAAAATGTGAGGTTTAAGGGGAACGCGGTACCAATGCAGTGCCGTCAATGCAGCCCCCTATTCAGCAGTCTAGCAAACAAATGAGCAGAGCCTCTAGCAAAATTATGACCCTGTTCAGATGACACATTAAGCCATGGTGGTTAAACACTTGGAGCTAAACATTATGGCTTAGTGTCTCAGTGTGTTGTGTGGACCATTCCTAACCATGGTGGCTACATAACCACGGTTTAAACATGCTCACTATTTGCAGCAAAGGGGTTAGTGACCTAACCATGGCTTAGCATGTTGTCTGAATAGGCCCTATAACATTTGACTTACACTTGGTTGTCACATAGCTTCTCTTTCACATGTGTGAACGCTGGTAATGCAAAATAGAAATTGTACTTATTTACTTATTAAATTTATATACTGCCCAGTTGGAAGATGCTCTCAGGGAGGTTTATAATCACAACGAAAACAAAAAACAAAACAGCTAAATGCAAGAATGAAGATATTAAAAAATAAATAAATAAAGGAGCCAGCAGTAAGTTAATAATCAGAGCAACATATTAGAACTTAAATGCCTGCTGGAAGAGGAAGGACTTAACATGACATCTAAACATATACAGTGAAGATACCAGGTGGATTTCCCTTGGAAAGGTCTTCTACAGAAAGACACTCATTTTTAAATTGGTTGTGCAATGGCATTGTGGCCAATGAACGTTTCACCTTCCAAAATATTTAAAGCAAACTCCAGGACCATAGCTAGACCTAAGGTTTATCCCTGGATCGTCCAGGGGTCAAACCTGTTCATCTAGGTGACACACAGGGGATCCAATGCTCAGGCAGGGGCGAACCCTGGATGATCCCAGGATAAACCTTAGGTCTAGCTGTGGCCCAAGTTAAGCCCCATACTGGAAATTGGACTTGGAAATTGGAAATTGTGCAAGAAAAAGCCACTCAGAACTAATCTGTTCCAGCTAATCTGTAGGAATGCATAAAACAGTCATTGTATCCCAATGTAATAAATGGGACAAGCCTTGAAGAGGGGTGGGGGTGGATCCAGATTTAAGTGGGTGGATCCAGATTTTAGCTGGATCAGCAGCACTGACAGAAGTGGACTTCCTCAAGGCCTTAAAAATCCTACACAGAGAGTCAGGAGACTGTGGTGAACTGGGTGAGCTGTGGTAGGTGAGGGAGAGGGATCCCCAAAAATAAAGTTGAGGGACTTTCTGCAAGCAGAGCTCATTCCCTTGCAGAAGGTCCCTTTTGCTTTCAGAAGACAGATCCTGGATCCAATCTGAGGAAGCTCTGTGTATTCTTCATTGTCCTTGCAGCCGTAAGAACTTGCTGAATCAGCGCATAAGTGAACTTTGGCTCTCTTAACACTTAGCTATAATGAATATTTACATACCTCATAGTAAGGCCGGTGGTCTACTGTGGAATGGCCAGAAGCAAATACTCCATTGGGATCTGTGAGCAGTGCACAGTTTTCTTTTGCAAATCTTTCTGTAATCGGCAATAAAGCCACAGCATAAATTAGTTTCTCTAGGAAATATCTCTGTATGATTATAATTTGTAGTAATATCAGATTTGGGAAAATGTTGATAGTAGGGACCGACAAATCTAGCAATTTGGGCTTCTCTTAATTTCTCATTTTTCAAATCTTAAATTCGGTTTGTCCTGAACATAATTTTTTAAAGAGTTTTTTTAAAAGTTTGTAAAAAATCCATATGTATTTTTGTGTGCAATTCTCCTAATACATACATTTTTCTACCCACATTTGCATAATATACACATTTTTATTATTATTATTATTATTATTATTATTATTATTATTATTATTATTTATTTATATAGCACCATCAATGTACATGGTGCTGTACAGAGTAAAACAGTAAATAGCAAGACCCTGCCGCATAGGTTTACAATCTAATAAAATCATAGTAAAACAATAAGGAGGGGAAGAGAATGCAAACAGGTACAGGGTAAGGTAAGCAGGCACAGGGTAGGGAAAAACTAACAGTAGAAAGTAACAGTAGAAGTCTGCACAACATCAAGTTTTAAAAGCTTTAGGAAAAAGAAAAGTTTTTAGTTGAGCTTTAAAAGCTGTGGTTGAACTTGTAGTTCTCAAATGTTCTGGAAGAGCGTTCCAGGCGTAAGGGGCAGCAGACGAAAATGGTATAAGTATTTTAATTATAAGTATTTTCCTAATATAATGCATTTTGTACATTATTTTCACTAATTTACACGTTTGTGTATGCGCTTTTCACTAATATATGTAATTGCAAAATTTGGAGAAGAGCGAATTTTGAAGGATAACTGACTTTTAGTTTTTGGATTGGTTCAAAGGTGCTAAACTAGTAAGTTCACATTTAAAGGCAAACCAAATGCATTCCTCCCTCATAATTCTCCTCTGAAATGACAGGTTCATCCTTTGCTAGCAGAAGGTAGATGTTGATCTCTGGGTGATTTGCAGTAGTTCGGCAACGATTACCGACTCCCAGTTTTTTAACGTTAGTAACAACTGTAAAGACTGAGCATGGTTTTCTGTGACCTGTTAATACTGGATTTAGCATGGACCCAAGCCAAGACAAAGAGAGCTCACAGATTGTAAAGCAGAAAGCTTTATTAAAACTAAGGGTAGGATAAATACATGGGAAGACTAAGCAAGAATAACTTGAAAACATGTATAGCATAAAAACCCCAGTAACGTATAAAACAAAAAAACCTTAACTGTTGCTACCTACTCGCAGGTAGCACCTCATTCCCTTCATCATGGTTCTCTCCACATCCTTTCACCAAAAGATCAGAACTGGATGGTTGGGGGAGGGTTCTGTTTTCCCACCTTTCCTTTCCTCCTCCCCCTTCTTTCTTGGTGCCAAGGTTTGCTGCCTTTTTTAACCGCTGTCTGCCCCTCCTTCCTCCTCCAGGTGTTTGGCCAGGGCCCTTTGTCATACAGACTTGGTGCATATCAATGCTAAACAGGATTACCCTTCTGACCTCCGTTTCACCCCTCCTTTGGCCTCCAGTTGGCCAAGGTTTTTGACATTCAGAATTTGTATTCACTGATATCAGGCTAACTACATAACCCATTGGTCTCCTGCTCAGCGCAGCCTATCTGTTCTCCTTTACAACAACATGGTCTCCTCACATCCCAGCTGCCATAATTATACAGCTGCAATGAATAAATTTTGGCATAATCAGGAAAGTCAAACCCTTGACCTAGAAGACATGATCCATAGCTTGAGAGGTGTGAGGACAACTGAGGCAGGATCTACGCTACTGCTTTAAAATGGCTTAGAGCAGCAGTGACAACTGCTTGGGCCCAGGACACACTCCGTATGCAGTTTTCAAACTGTTTTCAAAGTGCATTCTGCTTGGAGTAGATATGGCCTGAGTGTATGGGGAAATACTTTGCACATGGTTTGGTGGTCCAATCTCACAATTATCCCCGAAAATTAAGAATGTTTTTTTTAAAAAAATTAAGCTATTCTTTCCTATCAGCTGTTGTCATTTGCCTTACTAGTCACTAGATGCCACCACTACTCCACAACTACATTATTTGGAGTGGGATTTTGGAATATGAATTATTATAAGAAATAAATCCACTTTGAAGGCCCCTGTGGGTGGAAAAGCTACTTATATTTTTTTAATATACACTAATACAAATAAAAAACCCCAGAAAACAGCAATATTGTTTTGGAACTTTGGAATATGAAACTATTTGGAATTAATTAAATGTCATAATACACCCCCATATCCCAAATGCAAGGGGGGGGAAATCAACATTTCCTGTGGACTTAAATATGTAATATTACCCTGTGCATTTTTTTTTTAAAAAAAATCATCTTGAAGAAACTAATCACATCTTGCTAATCCTTAACCTAGTGTTGTAACACAACAAGATGATATTGATTTCCTAAAACTGAGAACAATGTAAAATCTACATTGTATTGCAATAATCAGCACAGCTAACACCAAATGAAGTGAGGCAGGTGGCTACCAGGAGGAGGGCCTTCTCTGCTGTGGCACCCCGGCTTTGGAATAAGCTCCCTAGAGAGGTTCGCTTGGCACCTACATTATACTCTTTCTGACGCCAGGTGAAGACCTTTTTATTTTCTCAGTATTTTAACATTTTATTAACTCCTGTTTTAAATCTATATTTTAAAGCTTTCTATTGCTGCTCGGTTTTATTCTGGTTGTACTTTTATACTGCACTTTTATATTGTGTATCTACATTATGATTTAAGTTTTATACTTCAAATAGTACTTATGATTTTGAGGTTCGGTTATTGGACGGTATAGAAAAGCAATCAATTTTAAAATATACACTGAAAAACCAGTGCTGTTAACGACACACCATTTTCTTTATATACTTCCAGAATAAAGAAATCAGTATATGAGTCAGCTACAAATGTAAATTCAGCTCTTTAGTTAAGCACAGAACTTAACGCATGACCAACCTGAGGCGTGTGTGTGTGTGTGTGTGTGTGTGAACAAGAGAGCGGAAGGGATTGAAATCGGGGGTGGGGTGGGGGGAGGATGAGGGAACTGTGGGAAATGGAGGCTTATTTATTTATGTCCTGAATCACTAACTGTATAATAGGGAAAAGAGGATTCTTCCATTGTAAAAATCTTTAAAACTTTTCAATAAACAATAAATAACCATCCCAAAGTGGAGTTTCAATTTTTGTTTTCCTTAGTAGCCTAAAAATGCACATTTTGTTAACAACAAGGGATAGTATAGTTTAAATAGAGAGGCAAAAATGAATAAATAGCTGTGACTATTTATTTGCTACAATATAAATAGCTGTGACTATTCATTTGCTTGTTGGGCTGTCATAGTATTCCAGTACTTGTGAGTAGATGTTGTGTATACTCAAAGTAGCAATTCATCTCCTCATGACTACCATCGGATTCAAGCCCCGCTCCAGTGCTGAGCGTTGCTACCTCATACTTTGTCTGTTTCTTTGTTTTTTCTTTTTCATAATTAATTTTTTTTCTGTTTTGTTAACATTCACAGTAAATAAATAAATAATACTTTGTCTGGAGAAGACTATGATGCTGGGAGGGAGATGCCTTCACCTCCCTCAGGCCCATGCTGGGGACATCTAAGCTGAGGTTGTTAACCAGATAAATTATAGCTATTAAAGCCAGGCTGTATCTAATTATAACAATATTGGGAAAGGCCATTCAAAGACTTCTAAAGACAATAGTTGCTCAGCTCCCACTGAGTCTCACTCTTAGCCTGGCACTCAGTTGAGTTTTGATCATTCAAAATATAACTTTTCACTGTATAAGGATGAGTTGGTTTGTTCTTATTTGTTAGTTTTTCAGCTATCACTGGATGCTGAACACAAATACCGGGGGAATCTAACTTTTAAAATGAGAAGTGGCAGAATACAGGCCCTGTTTGATACCATTCCTTTGAACTGAAAACCATTTCTCCTAGGAGATAGCTTGGGCACACACTTAAGCATTCTTCTTTCACATATTACAGGGCTGAGTCAGGTATTGAGAGCTGACTCTCCAAGGCTAAGCCCTTTCAAAACAGGAAACTAGCTGTCCTGCTATAAAATGGCCTCTATAGAAAAGGACCTACCTATCCTGTTGTGAACAGAACAAGACCACTGGGCATATAAATACAGTTCGTAACAGGCGTTTCTATACAGACAGAACCACATTCCTAAAATGCTTGCCTTTTTCTATGCTAGTACATGAAGGATGCTTGGCTTTTGGACATGTCATCATTTGCCAGGAACTTGCAAATGCCTCAGAGGACACTTCCAGGATGTTCTGGCTGGACATAAAATCATCCTCTGCTTTGTTGTTGAATGAACCACAGAGCCCTGTAAATTAGCAGAGTGAAGATACATATGTTTCTATAAATTTATATTTGTTATAACGAGTCACAGAAACAGAGAGCTGGTTAGGATGTCTATGGGTAATCAAGTCCAACGTCCTATGAGGCTGAGCTGCCCTTCAGTGTATATTTCATGTCTATATCTCCAAAGCTGCCCTTCAGTGTATATTTCTGGGGAATGTGTGGCCTCCAGAGGTTGCTGGACTGCAACTCCCATAAGCCCTAGCCAGCATAGCCAATGATGAGGCATGGTGAGAGCTGCAGTCCAACATCTGGGGGGCACCTATACATTTTAAAAGCCCTGCGGTAGCTGCCCAATGACGCTGCATTGGTTATACAACACAGCTGCTGATTCACAGTCACTGCGGGGCTTTCCCACGAAGCTTCTTATTTAAAAAAAAGTTGGGGACTTAACCCAACTTTTTACACTGGAGCGTGGTCACCACGGCCCTTCCACCATCTGACTTTGCTCTGGCGCCGAGACGTAGGTGTTTCCGGGTGGATGGCGACCCCTGATTGGTCGCTGAAAACTCGGGAAGAGGGTGGGCCCAGCAAGCCAAATGACCGCTGGAAAGCCTGCACTGTCTCCTGCATCGGGATTACCCCCCACCCCCCCACAGCAGCAAAAAAGTGGGGTTTTCCTCAAAGTGGCGGCAACCCAGCGCCATGAACCCACACGGATACACACACCTCCTAATAAAAGGATCGCTGTTAAGCCACCAGAACATTATTTTTCCCCAGAATCTTACCTCTTGTCTTTTTAAACTGTTTTGCCGGCAGTGAGGCATAGAGCTGCATAGTTGGAACTATCTGCACTTGCAATTTTAGGCCAAAGTTTGATTCCACTTCAATGAAGAATGAGGACGGTCTGTAGATGGTGACTGTATCTGTACAAAGACACATTTGAACAATAGGGTTACGTATCCATTCGGATTTCAGTTTCTGTCCTTGCCTTCTTCTGCACTATCTTACCTGAAGTGTAATAATCTTGATTGTGTATCTTGTCATTGAAGAAGCTGCCATTGTTATGAAATATGTATCTGTCTGCTGAAACAGGCTAATATCCACAAGATTGTATTAATAAAAACATGATCCGCTTTATATATCAATTATACAGATCTTACCATTTTGGCCAAGTTAAAGTACAAAAGAAATTATGTGCTTTGCAAGAATGTCACTTGATTTAAGCAAGTTTAATTATTTTAAGCAAGGCTTCTCTGCCCCTTGTACTTGCTTTTCTCTTCCCTCTGGGGTAATCTGTCAGAGGGTGGGCAGAGCAAGGTGCAAAAATAGGCAGGGCCGTTCATTTTCTCTCCTTCTTTCTGTCACCGCCTTTTCTTTCTCTTGCTGTCATTCCCCCTCTCTGACACTCCCTCTTCTCTGGCCTTAGCTAGACCTACCTGTTGTGTTTAACGCGAGATCCCTCCTCTGTTTACACATGACGTGTGATGACCTCAGAAGAAGAGGCATCACGCCTGCCATTTTTTTAAATTAAAGGACCAGCAGCACACGAACACTTGTGCGCAAAAGGTAAGTTATTTTTAAAATTTAAATTACTTTCCCCACTCCCCCCACCCTATCCCCGATGGGCGCAGCTCCCAGCTTCTCGCGAGGAATCATGCAGAGCCGGGTTAACCCACGGCACCAGGCCACAAATTCCATGGTCTCGGGCTCAGCCTGGGACTGTGGAAAAACCGGGGCCAATGGGGAGAGCTATGGGGTGAGCAAGGGATATATCCCGGGATAAAGCTCCATCTAGCTATGGCCCAAGTGCGTGTTTCTCCCTTTTCCTCCCTACCCACCCAGCAGGCTGCCCCCGAGGGAGAGACAGCTCATTCTCGCAAGAGGCCTGAACTAATCAGTTGCCGAGGTCTTTTGAGATTAGGCCAAGGATCACCTGTGGCCCTAGAGCCACAGGATTCACACCCCTGTTTAAACCAATTTATTGATTAATTGTGGGTACATTTGAATATTTCCCTTGCTTCCAGATATTAAAGTAAGTGCAATATAAGCAAAAGCTACAATTCGTTGTTAGAAGACAAGCACAGTTTTAGCCTTTTGTTTGTTTGTTGGGTTTTTGTTGTTGTTGCTCTAGTAGCATAATATCAAAATATCATTAAAAAAAACCCCAACAAACTTACAGCCCCAGTAATTAAAATTTGCCTTCACTAATTCAAATTGGCTACAATGATCAATCAACTAAAATCCGTCGATCTGTTAGATGTATCAGTAAAAGACTATTGCCCTGATATTTGAACTATTACGTGTTTTAACGTATTTGAATACTTACCAACCCAAGAGCCAAAGTCACACTCTCCAAACACGTCTCAGCCGGACCATTGAGACATGGACGCATTTCCATACTCAGAGACCAATCTTCGTCCTAATAAGAAAACAAGCAAACAAATCCAAACATATGCATACAACACATGTTCCAGAGCCCAATGGATGCAAGGGCTTCCCATTAATCTATATGGAGGAAGACATACCCAGATGGAAAGAACACGCTGCTCAGGGGCAAACTACAGGTGTAATACAGCTGCTGCCGCTGCTGCTTCTCCTAGATTAGAGAGAACTCTCAAACTGGTGTATGAGCAGCAATAAAACAAACCTGTATTATTGGGTGAATGGGAATACTGTGAGGAAGACTGTTAAAATGATAATATGAGTGGCTGAAGGAAAGAAATGCAGTTATGTGTTCCGTTTAATATTATTTGCTCAGTCACAATTAGTCAGTAATGAATTATTTAACGAATTATGATAATGAGATTGAAAACCTAGGCAAGTCCAAATATAATAAATTAAAAGTGTACACTAATAGATGGCCAACAACAATTTTGTATATGCTTTTGAAGATAGATCAAAATAAAATGTCTGTGTGGAGGGGGGGTGGAGGGTATTCAAAGCTTAGATATCAGGATAGAAGTGAAGTTCGATTGGAGAGCTCTGAATCTGAATTCCCCCAGTTCAAAATGCTTCTGCCATAATATGAGATGAACTTTAGACTCTTCCAGATTTGGAACTGAGCTCATATTGCCTTGTACTAGGATTTGCCTGTCACGAGTAGTAATGTCAGGCAGCCAGCTCTCCTTCTCTCCCCTCCCCCACCCCAAATTTCCTGCTGGCAGTGAGACAGGGGCATTGGCTGCTGTAGCAGCAAGCTCTCTCAGTCTCCTGTAGACACGGGAGCCCTGGAGAACTACATTTCCCAAACCTCCTTTCACTTGAGATGCTGCTGTTACAGCATTCTAGGGACTGGAAAGAGAAGGCAGAGCCTTCCAGGGAGAGAAAGAGAGGGACAGACCTTGCTGCAGTTGCCCCTGTCCACTACCAGGCAAGTTTGGGAGAAGAGAAGCAAGCGGGGATTCTAGGGGCAACTTTATATTAAGGGGAAATTGCGTTGCTTGCCTGGAGTGTTTGTACTTCTTGCTTTTTGGCGCAATTCTTATGGGTTGCATTACAAGGGCGGAGAGAGGTGACCACATGGTTTGAATCGAATACTTCCCCTCCGTTCAGTTCCATTGAGACAGCACCATCATGTGGCAGAAGATCCCATTTTTCAGGATGTTACCACTTTTAAAGTGGTTCTTTTTCATGATGAAATTTCCAGGGGATACCATGGCAGACATCCTGGTCATTGACTACATTGTATAAAAGACCCACAAACTTTCATGAGTGGCCAATCATGAGGATGCAATAAATCCCTTGTTCAGAGGAGCCCTAGGTGTTCATAAAGAGTATTTATTTATTTATTTATTTATTTATTTATTCATTCATTACATTTGTATTATTAGTTGGAAGTAGGGGAAAGGCAGTGGGATCATCTAGGGCACTTGCTTCTTGTAATTGTTCTTTGTGATGCTAACACAACAAAAACAACAATGACAGGGTTTAGCATATGCAAGGAAAGTTTTCAAGGTCAGCCAAAGGCAGATCACAGTTACTGCCTTGATATCCTAACAGGAGATCCTGAAATGGCAACACTGGCAGCTTCAAGGCTTGACTTCTGCAATGCGCTCTACATGGGGCTACCTCTGTGCCTAGTCTGGAAACTCCAATTAGTCCAAAATATGGCAGCCAGGCTGGTCACTGGTACACCTAGAGGTGACCACATTACTCCAGTTTTAAAATCTCTTCACTGGCTGCCAATTAGTTTCTGGGCGAAGTACAAAGTGTTGGTTATTACCTTTTAAGCCCTACAAGGTTTGGGTCCAGGCTACCTGCGGGATCGCCTTCTCCCATACAATCCGCCCCGCACACTCAGGTCCTCTGGGAAGAATCTACTTCAGCTAGCAAAAACTAGATTAACAACTGTTACCCAGAGGACCTTTTCTTCTGCTGCCCCCAGATTGTGGAATGGCCTGCCGGAGGAGATTCATCAACCTGACAATCTTTTAGAGTTTAAAAAAGCAATAAAGACTGATCTATTCCGGCAGGCCTATCCAGTGAAATTTTAGAATGTTTTAAGGATGTTTTAAAGATGTTTTAATCATGTGTGGTATGGTTTTAATCACTTTTTAACGTGTATTTTATATCATGTTTTTATACTGTTTGTTTTATACTTTGAATGGTTTTAGTTTTTGTGAACCACCCAGGGAGCTTAGGCTACTGGGCGGTATAAAAATGCAATAAATAATAATAATAAATAATAATTCATTCATATTTGGTCTGCAGGAAAAAATTCTAAGGAAATGATTACAACCCTATGAGGTTGTATAAATAAACAGCCTTAGCATCTTTTCCCCTTAATTAATTCTATATGCCAATTGCCTGCCCTTTCAGCTCATGCTTCTTCCATTTGAAATGTAAAGGACCTGCAGTCTTGCAGGTGTCTGATCAACAAATTCCTGTAGGAAAATAAAGGTCATGGACAAATTTGCATTTATTTGGGAGGGTAAACCTGGAGGACAGTTTTGCTGCTCAAGATAATCTCAGGTTCTCTATCTCCTAAAACCCCTAAGCAAATTTATGGGAGGATGGAGACATTCAGCAGCCAATTGGATAGAAATATTCAGCGTGGGAGTTTGCATATGAGAGTCAGCATCAATTTTGCACAGGAAAAGCACAGCAAGTCTCTAAGGGAATTGCTGTTTTGAAAAACAGTTCCAGCACAAGAAAGCCAAGGTCACAATAACCAGAGGAAAAGCAGAGTGGCTACATTGCTTTAACTCATTCCCCTTTACGGTGCATTTAGCAAAAAGCGAAAGGAGAAAAAAAAGATGTTTCTGATTTTGTTCTGCTGTTATTTATACAAAATACTAAAGGAACCTCTTTGATCTTTTTACAAAGCTGGGAATAGATATTTGAAGTAAAGCATAAAAATAAAATGGACCAGAGCTTTTAATTTTAATATCAAAACATTCAGTTGAATGAAATACTTTGTCCAGGTTTCTAATTATAAGTCTTATACTGTCGTTGATTCCTAGATCTTGTGATATGCACTGTGCCTATTTCATATCTTACTGATGTAAACTTTAAAAGAAAAAATGCAGTGATTTTTCATTTTTGGGTAACAGCCTAGTTATAAGAAGCAACCTACATGACTCAAAGCTTAGTTACATTTAAGAATGCATATTTTAACCAATTTCACATCAAACCATAATGATGGTCCTACAAATAGATTTTTAGAATGGGACTGCTGGTAGTAGGTGAAATATAAAGGTCAGTAGGTTAGTCTCTATGATTTAAATAAGAACAAAGTTGCAGTCCTAAACTTACCTATGAGTAAGCCCCCATTGTATACACTGGGATTTGCTTCAGAGTAAATTGGAACTGTAAGGCTGCATTCCTATATTCACTTTATCTGGGAGTAAATTATATATATATATGGCTGCACACTTACCTGGAAACAAATCCCACTGAATTTAGGCAGTAGTTGTGATTAAATAGAATTGGATAAGGTCCAATTGGATAAGGTCCAAAAATATTGCCTTAAATAGTTGTTCATAGGGGTAAAACGTTTAGTTGATCACAATTCTTTGACAAAGTACAAGAGTGTGCAGCCACGAGTTCGTAGATTCGAGGAAAAATCAGCTAAGAAATATGGATAAGCAGGAGTTCCTGAACAAAAGTCAGAATGGGGAGGGTACTGCAGCATACAAGCCAAGCAAACTTTATGTAAGCAACAAGCTAATAACCTGGATTGCTATGAAGTGACAATCTCCGGCATAGCTGAAAGAGGTGCCATCAAAGGTCGTGATGAAAGGTCCTTCCACTTCACATCTTCCCGGACATAAAGGTTCAGTGCATGTCCATTTTGCATCTTGGCAAGTGCTGTTGAAATGGAAATGGGGGTGGGGGTAGGGGTAGGGAATGAACAGATTCTGGTTATAAACTGCTCACCTCTAGAAGAGGTACCATTTCTGATCCCACTTTAAAGGGAGGGGGGAATAAAGGAGTATCTAAAGCATGGGGAAATGCTATTTAGACTGATGGGAAGTCTCAACTTTGCCATGCTAACATCCACCTCCACTACAATCAGGGTCAAGCACTGCAGCTAGGAGCAATGTTGCCGTGGTGTTCTTGTGCGTCATGTTCTGCTGCCATTTCTCCTGCTGCAGCCAAAGCAGGAAAGCAATGGTCTTGCAGTGCAGTGCAGTGCAGTACTACAGACACATTAAAAAAAAAAAAAAGGACAGTCAAAGCAGGAAACAGAGAGCTGATGTCCTGGTCCTTTTTGCATTTCTATTCTAGTCAAAACCCTTCCACTTTATTTACGTATGAAAGAAGGTGATTGCCTACTCTAGGGAAAAGCAAGTTTTGGCACATTTCTAGCTTCAGATCACAAAGGAGAAAAAAAGACACATTGTGGAAAAGGCCAAGCGCAAAAGGTGCTGTTAATGATCTACAACATTTTTTATAACATGAAAATATCCAAGATTCTCCCCATATTTTGTTCAAGGCTAGTATGTCTTAATGCTAGAATTTGTTCCCCAAATGAATGACTCAGAATAAGCCTCTCATTATAGCGGAATTATTCCCAGAACATTGACAATGAGTCTTGAGGGAAGTGACCATGTTTTGAGTCATCTGTATTGTGTAGAAGGAAATTGTACAAAATAAATGACTACAGCAAAAATTAAACTGATAACAGAACTTCTCGGGTGAGGGACTCCTAGGAGCTTTCAAAGTAGGATGCAATTTTAGGGGTAATGAAAGGAAGCTGCTGTGTAACTTATGGTTTTTCTTGTATAATACAGTGCAAAACATTTCATTGCTTCTCCTAACAGAGATTTGGTGTTAGGCCTGTTTTTTTCCCCTGGACAGTTTAGCTTGCAAGAAAGATTCTTTTTCTGAAAGCATTCTGTTTCAGATTTATTGTAATCTTATCTATTTCATACATCAGTTTCTGAAATGATATCATGAGATTGTGATGATTAGTATGAAAGAGTTTAATACAGTATGACTAGTCTCTAAATAATTTTGCATTTCTTCAGCGTGGAAGAAAGTTCTGTGGTGTTTCTTCCTCTTTTACTCTTGAAAGGGTGGTAGACAAGGCATCTTGTAGATCTGTCCAAAGCAGAAATGTATGAGTAGTCTCGGGGGCTGTCTAAACGTTGTCTTTGCCCTGCAGTGACCCCGAATCGGCGCTGCTTCGGTTATATGACGCAGCCACCGATTCAGAGCCGCCGTGCAGCAAAGAGGCAAGGATGCGGAGGAAAAGTAGGGAACTCACCCTGACTTTCCCTGCAGGAGCAAGATCAACACAGCTCTTCTGCTGTCTGGCCTCACTCCAATGCTGCGTGGGAGGCATTCCTGGGTGGAAGGCAACCTTGGATTGGTTGCCAGAAGCTGGGAGGGGGCAGCAAGCCTAATGGCTACAAGAAAGCCCACGCTGGCTCCTTCCGTTAAGATTGCTCACAGCCACCCTGCAGCACCGATACCGCAGGGTTTGGCAGCGGAATGACGCCAACTCGGCGCCGTGAAGGCAGCCCCCTAGTGTAGGGTGACCATATGAAAAGGAGGACAGGGCTCCTGTATCTTTAACAGTTGTATTGAAAAGGAAATTTCAGCAGGTGTCATTTGTATATATGGGGAACCTGGTGAAATTCCCTCTTCATCACAACAGTTAAAGGTGCAGGTGCCCTGCCATCTGTTAAATCTGGTCACTCTAGTATAGCTCCTGCACCTTTAACTGTTGTGATGAAGAGGGAATTTCACCAGGTTCCTCATATATACAAATGACACCTGCTGAAATTTCCTTTTCTATGCAACTGTTAAAGATACAGGAGCCCTGTCCTCCTTTTCGTATGGTCACCCTGCCTTAGTGACCTTGCTGCTCTCCCAGCTCTACTGTGTGGCTGTACATCCTTGCTACCTTGCTTTTGAGCAGAACACATTCTGCAGCGCTATTACCCAAAGCCCAATGATTTTCAGTTGAACACATCTAAAGCCTGATGCACACAACTGTTTCCATGAGGGAAACATCACCATATGGAGCAGAGCTACTAGGACCAAATCTTTGTGGGGCCATATTCCTTTTTCGCAGTGAAGTCACCTTATGGCCATGATGTGTCATGATCATTTTCAACTGGGAACCATGCCCCGACAGCAAGTTTCTTACCGTTTACATCTGGAGAAATATGTCTTTTCCTACCTCAAAAATGGCTGTGAGATGCTGGATCCAGATTGAGGCATTTGTAATTGCACTGGTGGAATCTGGCTTCCTCACACATCCCTCCTCCCCATGACAAAATGTTACATAGAGGATCAGGGTCCCCTGCTGAATGGGATGAGCTGTGGCATGTGGAGGGACGAGGAATCACCAAAGATCAGGCGGAGGCACCTTCCATGAGCAGAGCCCTTCCATTCATGCCTCCTCCCATATGTACCTACCTGGACCTTAAGATCATCTACAGGGGGCCTTCTCCATGAGCCCCTGCCAAAGGAAGTGAGGCAGGTGGCTACTAGGAGGAGGGCTTTCTCCGCTGTGGCACCCCGGTTGTGGAACGAGCTCCCCAGAGAGGTCCGCTTGGCGCCTACACTGTACTGCTTTCGTCGCCAGCTGAAGACCTTTTTATTCACTCAGTATTTTAACACTTAATTTTAACTTAAATTTAAATTTTACTGTTTTAACTCTGTATTTTAATCCTATATCAACTTTGCTGTGTGGTTTTATCCTGGTTGCGCTTTTTATACTGTATTTCATAATTGTGTTTTAAACTGTTGGGAGTCTTACTGTGGTTTTAATTTTTGTGAACCGCCCAGAGAGCTTCGGCTATTGGGCGGTATAAAAATGTAATAAATAAATAAATAAATAAATAAATATAATCCCACCCATGGATTGTACATATTTTGACTTGGTTGGATATTCTATAGAGTCCCACAAGGAGCTGGGGCCTACCTAGCAATGTGGTTCCATCAGTGATAGTGTCAGGGCCAAGACATTGGGCTTCTTTAAACGAGCGATTTATAGCATGCTCGTGACTGGCCACTCGCAGAGGTTTGTGGGTCATTTTGACAACGTCATGAGCCTCCTGCATGTCTCCTGCTCCTTCCCCCGGTTATTCCGTTTTAACAAAAACAAACGGTGCACAGCTGATATTGCTCCACAAAACACCCACTAGAAGGTGCTGTCCCATTCAAGTAAATGAGCAGGGAAGTTTTTCGTTACAGACCACGGAGTTGCCCTTCTCCTCCCATGTAATTTAGCTCATTACAATTGCGGAAGAGAAACAGCAAGCAAAGCGCCGGTAAGCAAACACAATTTCCCTTTAATTTAAAGAAGCCTATTACTTTAAATCTGTAAGAGCTATGACATTGTTTTCTTTCTTCATTTTTATTCTAGAATAGATGCAGGGGACCAAATCCAGATCGAATCTAGTTTGTGGGAGTGGGTGGCCACCAAGCTAAGTGGGATTCTTCACATTTACTAGCAGTGTATTGGCCTCTATAAGGGAATATGACTGTGCTGCACCATCATCCCCAAGCACACTACTTCATCCTGCCTGATAAGCAGGGCAGGCTTAAACCAAGCTTAGACTTTTCCATACGGCAATTAAAAGTTCAAAATCAAATCAGTCTGGGCAAAGACAAAGAGTCTGATTCACAATTGAGAGAAACTGCAGCCTGATTTCAAATATGCCACAGTATGTTAAATTTTACAGAGTTGCATTACTTAAATAGCGCATGGGATCTTCTCCATCTAGGCAATGAAAACTCAACTTTTGGCTCGCTGCATCGAGATTTATTTTGGACACTTACCATTTTGAGTTACAAGTACTTTTTCTCACTTCGCCAGGTCTGTATACTTTCCCATGAAACTGACAAGCACAATTTGCTTTCGCAATGCATTTGCCATTGCTTCCAATATCATCAAGCACATGACCTAAAAGAAAGGGAAAAGGAGAAAGAATTAAACATGATCGAGACACAGCACTTAAACAACTTTTAAGGTACAATCCAGGCACATGGGTCTTTGCAGAATGACCTACCTATAATTCTTTTCTGTTTTTTAAAAAGAACTTCCCACATTATTATATGCATCCAGAACGTGGGACCTTTTTTTAAAAAAAACACTGAACACCTCATTAGAAAGCCATAGAAAGGTGTAGATGACAGGTTTGAACTTTGGACATCTTATGTAAGTACACAGTAGTGAAAGTTTGTTACTTGAGATTTCCCAGACCTATTTTGCTCATTTTTGTTTTAAACTGAAGCTTGAGCAGTATAGATGGGCAGAAAAATCTGACGAAAATTCAAAGCTCAGATTTAACAGCAATTAATTTCCTCTGCACCCAACAGGGAGGGCAGCCCCTTGCCAACAGGATGACAGACAGCCCTGCTTGGCCAATGAGTGTGGCATGAAGGCGAGCCCCAGGCAGCTGTCACCAGGGCCGGTGCTACCATAGAGACCATTCAGGCGGCTGCCTGGAAGCTGCCCTCCCAGAGCCGGGAGGCCACCGGCACCAGAAGAAGAAAAAGCATGTGGCAAGCTCGACCGCGGCCCAAGACAGCCTCTGGCTTAATCCTGAGGAAAGGGCACCAGGTCACCTCTCTCCTCAAACAGGCCACAATGTCCAGGCAGGCGGGCAAGCGGGACTCCCTCTCCCTTCCCCCAGGAAAGCTAAGGACTTGTGGACTCCTCGCAAGGCAAACTCTCCTGCTTCCCGATCCTGTGTGCGTGAATCAACAGGACTTGCATCCGAGAAAGTGTTGCACTGGGAGGCACCAGTGCGGCCCAATCCGCACTCCTTACTCGGAAGCCTTAGTCCCCCAATTAAACGTGCGGAGGGGATCAGGATGCCAGACTGCATAGCGGGTTGTGTTCACACAGAAGTCCCTGTGAATTCCAGCCTGCTCGGTCCCAAATCGAAGTGAGTCAGTCCCAGCTCTCCACTCGGCACACATGTTCGGACTTCCACGCAATTGGGGTGGTGGTGGTGCAAGTAGCTTGCCTTGCCTAGGGCGCAAAATAGTCTGGCACCGGCCCTGGCTGTCACTGCCAGAGGGAAGGGGATGGAGGTGGGCAATCAGGACAAGGGAAGAGATGGGGCCGTGTTGCATACAAATTTCAGAGGGGGATTCACTATGCATCAGCCATATTTGCATTATTCATGAGCCCCTCTGTGGTGAGGGGACTTGGGACAAAAAAGTGGGAAAGGAGCCTGACTAATAACGCCCATGGTGACATGGGCTTTAAACTTGTTTATAAGAACAGGCTGGCAGACTAAGAGCGTCATCAGACAAGTGTTTTATCGCCCGCTCACTACTGCCCACTTACAGATGTTCGTGCCTCCTTTAAACAACGTCATACTCCTCCCACGCACCTTCATGCCTCTTTTCCATCACAAAATGGACCTTTTTAATCAGACTTTTTTTTTTAAAAAAAAATGGAATGTGCTGCCAATTCCTGCTGTGTGCAGGAAAAGCGGCGTGATAAAAACTGCCCCTGAATGGGCCGTGTGGCCTTTGTTTACTTCCTCTTTCTTCTCCCGGTAGAAAGAGGAAGTATCATAGGACAGGAGCAGAGGTGGAGAAGCGATGGTAGGGAACCACAATCCCCCCCCCCCAATCTGATGCTGCTGCACTGCAGTAGCTTGCCGAAGATGAAAATTAAATCTCATGGGAGTGGTGTCAGCTCTACTGAACCGAGCTCCACATCAGCACCCACATGTCCTGAGAGGTCCGCCTGGCGCCTACACTGTACTGCTTTCGTCGCCAGCTGAAGACCTTTTTATTCACTCAGTATTTTAACACTTAATTTTAACTTAAATTTAAATTTTACTGTTTTAACTCTGTATTTTAATCTTATATTAACTTTGCTGTGTGGTTTTATCCTGGTTGTGCTTTTTATACTGTATTTCGTAATTGTGTTTTAACCTGTTGGGTGTTTTACTGTGGTTTTAATTTTTGTGAACCGCCCAGAGAGCTTCGGCTATTGGGCGGTATAGAAATGTAATAAATAAATAAATAAATAATAAAATGTCTGGGCAAATGTCGGGGCTCACAGGTGCCAGAGGGCCCCGCCAGGGCTGATGCTCAGAGTATATATATACTTTTAAAGATCTGGTGTTTTCAGTACTGGGCTGGGGGGCTCCACATTTATTAATTATTCAGAGCATTTACATCCAGTTCTTCAGTCAAAAAGACTCCCAGAGCAGCTTCAAAGAATCAACAACCAGACAGCCCTTGTCCTCAGGCTTCCTTATGAGACACAAGAAAGAGGATTGGGAGGAGGAGGGGGAAATCATGATGGTGATGCTTAATTCATGGATGAGAATATATCAGTTGAACTCAGGTGTGCGCTGCATATATCGTCCTTGTGGATTTGCCGGTTCTTTGCTGTTCATTTAAGTATGTAGGATTTGACTTTGGCTGCAGTATTACATAGACGCTAAGGTTTAAATCTTAATCTGGGTTATCTGGAATCCGAAGGATTCCAGTTATGGATTTATGGAGATCACCCTGCTTTGAGCAGTGTTCAGAATCCCCTTTGTACAATGAACTCTTTCAGATGATGCAGCTCCGTGTAGACCCCACTTCATGCACCTCCAAATTATATCCAAGAAACAGCCATCTTGAAAGACCGATATTGCTCAGGACACAGATGCCTGAAGGACCTCTGCTCCCATATCATCCTGCCTGTGAACTGAGGTCATCTTTAGAGGCTCTCTTCCAGATGCAGGGGGTGACCAGAGAGAGAAAGAGAGAGCTAGAGAGCTGTATCGTAATTCTATATTCCAGCAGTGCTCATAAATCCGCAGATTTATATATGGGGGGGGGGGAGAGAAAAGAACGAGGCAGCCAGAGCAGGACGCGAGAGGGGGACTGGAGGTTGCCCGTCCCTCCCAACCCACCCGCATTTATGTTTATGCAGAGTTCTGCAGATAGAGCTCATAAAATAATAATTAAAAAACCCAGCTCCGTTCCTTTCCTTCCCCACCCCATTTCTTTTTTTAAAAAAACTTTTCAGAGGCGCCAGGCAGGAAAATTCGCACTTGCCTTCCTTCCCGTGCAGATGCCGAGAAGGAAGGCAAATGTGGGTGCAAGGTGCCTCCTGGCGCCAAAGCGCCTCTATATAGATGGGGGCAGAGAAAAGGGAATGCCGAGAGAGAGAGAGAGAGAGAGAGAGAGAGAGAGAGAGAGAGAGAGAGAGAGAGAGAGAGAGAGAGAGAGAGAGGTGGCCTTTCCCATTTTTGGCTTTGGTATCACCCACTACTTGCTTCAGCCCCTGACAGAAGGAAGAGGCAACTACTAGGATTGTCAGCCAATCAGAGAACTATCAGTCTGGCTCCCTCATAGAGCAAAGGAAGTTGCCAAGGGCCATGCTGGCTGGGAATGATGGGAATTACAGTCCCAATTTGGAGGGTGCCAGGCTGGTGAAGTCCAGTCTACACTGACAACCAGCAATTCTCCAGGGTTTCAGACAGGTTTTTTTCCTCAGCCCTATCAAGCAACACCACCAGGGACTGGCCTGAGATCTTTTGCAAGTCCTCTACTACCAGGTTTAGCCCTTGCGTGTATCAAAACAGATATCTGCAACGTTAAATCCAAAAGTCCTACCCAGCCCAAACTTCAGATAGGAGTAAAAGAATAACAGAACAGGGAAACATGGGAGAGATGGATGCAATAAAAATGATGACAGTGAGCAAGTGTAATTCTGTACAAACTTAATTATAGTTAATCTATATAGCTATTGAGAAAACGACATTTTGCATCGCTCTAAATTAAGGTTCACTGATTGCTATAACTTGTTCCTGTCGAGCAAGCAAAAGCTCAAGTCTGCAAATGTCCATATAGTAGGAAGATATATATCCCTAGAGATGCTGAGTACATTCCCCAAAGGATTTTTTTCATTAAGAGAAGAAGTGGTTGCAGCAGATCCCACCTGCGTGGTATAAACAAAATTGAGATGAAGCATATTCCTGGATTTGATCCAATCATACTGCGATGCTCAGTGCCATGAAATAGTTGCCTAAGGGCTGACTCTTATAAAAATAAAAATATTTTTGTATAGGTGAGAGAAGAGCAACTTGTCTATTGAAATTCTTTCAGTGCTACTGATAAATGAAACACTGGGTATACTGTCCATTACCTTCTGGGCATACACAACCACTCACACATCCAGCATCTTGGTAAGGAGACATATAAGAACATGTTGCCTTGTTGGGAGGAACACAGTCTCTGTAAATCTCAGGTTCTGGGCATGCCAACGTAGCTGGAATAGAAATGCATGAGATTTTAGAAAATGCAAGGTATGCAAATCTGTAGGGATGTGCTCCGCTTCTCCTTGACCGGAGAAGCAGGAGCGGAACGGGGGGCTTCGCCTACCCTTAAGGCGGAGGCGAAGAGAGTCAGGGGGGCTGCGGATGGAGGCGAAGAGGATCGCCTCAATCCGGAGCTTCGCCTGAAGGTAAGTGGGGGGGGGAGGGGGATTAATCTGGCGCTGCCGGCGCCGCCATCCATGCGGTGGCGGCAGCACCAGGTAAGGGAGCAGGGATGAGGGACGCTTACCTTCCTCTGTCGCCAGCTTCAATTGAGGTCCCGGTTGAAGCCGGAAGTGAAGGCCGAGGCCTCTTCCGGCTTCAACCGGGGCCTCAATTGAATCCCACAACGGAGGAAGGTAAGGGGGCGGGGGGGGTTTCTCTTGCGCCGCTGCCGCCGTCCATTTAGTGACGGCGGCGAAGCTGGATCTCGCTCCATGGAGCGGAGCGGGAGACGGGTAGAGCGGCGCGAAGAGGATCGGGCCCGATCCAGATTTTCCGGATGGGGCCACGAAGCGGATTGGGGGGTCAGTGCACACCCCTACAAATCTGTATTCACCATTGGCACAGTTCGGTTTTAATTTTATGCCAGCTTTGCTCAACCAGGTGCCCTCCAGTTTTGTGGACCATGTTGGCTGGGGTTGATGGGAGTTGTAGGGTGCTCAGGTGGAAAAGGTTGTTCTATGCCATCATACAATCACCCTGTCTGATTCAGACAGAATGCTAAACCATGGTTCGGTTTCACATGAACTGGGTGCAGTAATGGACTGGCATAGGGCCAATAGCCTGAAACTCAATCCAGACACGGTGGAGGTAATAATAATAATAATAATAATAATAATAATAATAATAATAATAATAATAATTTATTTCTTACCCGCCTCTCCACTTGGATCGAGGCGGGGAACAACAGTGAATATAAAACACATAAAAACTGATGAAAAACATAGTATACATGATTAAAACATCCTTAAAACATTCTAAAATTCCACTGGATAGGCCTGCCAGAATAGATCAGTCTTTATAGCCTTTTTAAATGCTAAAAGACTGTCAAGTTGACGAATCTGTTAGTGGGTGGTTTCTCTGCCTAAGTGAGGTTCAACAGGTTCGTAGTTCGGGGTTTTTGTTGGATCCAGCATTATCATTGGAGGCACAGATGGACTCAGTGGCATGGAACACCTTTTTTCAGCTTAGACAGTTATTCCAACTATGTTCTTATCTGGACAGAGATAGCCGAGCTACAGTTATCCATGCTCTGATAACCTCTTATCTGAGTTGCTGCAATGCGTTTACATGCAGGGCTGCCTTTGAAAATGGTCCGGAAACTTCAGCTGGCCAAAATAGGGCATCAAGGTTGTTCACGGGGACTGGTCAATGTGATCATATTATGCCAGGACTTTTCAATCTGCACTGGCTGCACACTGATCAGCGAGGGGAAGACGTACCACAAACTATATCAGGATCACTTCTCCATCTTTCATACGGACCAGGACCTCCAGATGAACATTCCCTGGCTAATTCAAAAAATGTAGGACACACATCTATTCCATTCCCAGTTCTGCAGTATTCTTCAGTGCACACCCGTTCATATTCATCGTACAGGTTGCCAACATTTTCACATGATTTGAAGTGCGTTGCAATTATACGTCGGCAGTACTGAAAAATAATATAATCTCATGAAGAGCTGTCTTGGCTCGAGACTATAAAGTCAGAAACATTTCATATTGCACATTTAAGCAAATACTGTCATCCTGTGTAACTGAATGCAAACATACATCTTAACATTAGATATAGAAAGCCTTCCACCTGATCATGGGATTGGACTGGAATAAAGAGTTCAAAATGCTTAGCAGATGCCTTTAACAGATGCCCTTAACAGAAGAGTTATTTAGGCAATACGGATATGACATTGTATCCTATGCTGTGGCAAGCTCCAACTTCACTACTACCTTGGAACTGGATAGCTGTCAATGGGAGAGTGCTGGACCCATGTCCCACATTTGTCTCTTCGCTGGCATTGCCACATGAAATCTATGCAGCTGACGCTGGGTCCCCCACCTAGGGAATCCCCTGCCTCTGGAGGCCAGGCAGGCGCCAACTTTGTATTCCTTCCGGCACCGCCTGAAAACATAGTTGTTCCAGGAAGCCTTCCCTTAATGATGAGCCACGGTTTACTTTGCAATTTGTTTCTTTTAAAAATATACTTTTAATGTGTTTTTATTCTGTTTTTATATTTTATTTTGCCCACCACTCCAAAATTCTGAATGGGGAGTGGTATATAAATATTGTAAAAATTGCATGTACCCAACTGGCAACCAATACTATCTGCATTGAATGATAGGATTTGGAAGGTACTCTGAAGGTCATCTAGTCCAACCCCCTGCCACAGGTAAAGTACTTTAGGGTGCAATTGGGTTTTTTATGCTCTTCATGATTTTAATTTTTGTGAACCACCCAGAGAGCTTTGGCTATTGGGCGGTATAAAAATGTAATAAATAAATAAAATAAAATAAATAAATGTTTAGACAGAAAAAAGTCTACAACCCCCAGCATGCCTCAGCAGCTATGCAAATGACACTTGCTGAAATTCCCTTTTCTATACAACTGTTAAAGGTACAGGAGCCCTGTCCTCCTTTTCATATGGTCCCCCTACTATTGAGCACATGCAATGAGACACCTATCGCCTCCATCAGATAAAAGGGGTAGGAAATTAGCACTTTTATAAAATGGGCAGGAAATTTGTGTTCTTAACATGTTACGCTACTAATATTAGACATTCCCTAGAACAAAAAAAGTTTCCCAAAAGACACAGTACAAACAGAACAACCAGGTAATAACTTCTCCCTGCAAAGACTTGCCAGGGGTGGGACGACGACAATGACACTGACAATGCCAAACTGCTGGAAGTCATCATCAAATGTTAAACACCTATAAATAAGCCAATTTTTACCCTTTCTATCTTAAGATCAGTGTGAATCATCCTCAAACTGACTTTTCCTACACTGCCAATATCAGATCAATCTGAGCCATTTTCTAAGTTTAAACCTAGTAGTACCTATTCTGCACCCCAATTTCTTGATATAATGGTGGGACACAATTCATCTAATTCCACCACAACAGCAATCCTACAATAAAATATGAGTTAGGGTTCCATCACACGTAATTTTTTCCCTGCGTTGTCTCCGCGTTTTTTACCTTGGATGCGCTTTTGCTTGTTTGCTCTTCCACTCCGCCCCGCCCCTTCCCTTTCTCCCTCCAGTTCATTGGTAGCTCCTTCCCCCCTTTAACAAGACAGGTCCTGTCAGATGAGTACTTCAACCAGACTGCCTTTCTGCCTGGCAAAAATGGAACAACCCTTTAGTCTGGCTCTTTGGGGGGCATTGAGGGAATAGAATCCTATCTCTGCAGAGATTAAGGCATTGTACGATTTAAAAAAAAATGCTTTCAAGCCTGAGATGCAAGGTTTGGGTTTTATATTGAGGCTTGGAGCTGACTGCTGAGAGATATTGCTTTTCCTGCCAGGACCTGATGCAATCCATTCAAGCCAACAGCAAGTCTCCCATCACAACACAAAGGAAAACACGCTTAGGGAAAATAATCCAGACTTTAGGCTTTCTAAGAAAAGATGGAAAAGGCTGGGGAAGAGGCGATGTGTCAGCAGGACAGGCACTGCGTCATGTGAGTACCATGCTGTAAATCCACACACCAGGCATGCCTAAAGTGCATTAAATCACTGGTGTGATGGAGCTCTTAGTCAATATGAGTTACAGAGGAGGCAGCTACATCCACCATCTGAAGTTTGTTTAGAATTGACAATGAAGAGGAAGCGATTCTGATGTATGTTGCAAGGAAGATTCAGTTCATTCTTACCGTACTTCCCTCAACACAGTGCTGACCTCGTTCAATTAAAGGTTCTGGACAAGTCATGCCTGGGATTTTGCTGTCTGTAATGATCTTTGTGATATCTGTTCCTTTAAGAGAAATAGAAGTATATATATACAAAATTTAGAGCACAATTCTATGCATATGTAGGCAAAAAAAAGATTTACAACTCCCAGTATTCCCCAGCTAGTAGGAACTTTTCCTGTCTAAACAATTATCAACATACAAAAAATATCCCATATTATTAGCACAGACTATTATTGTGTTTCAAGGGATGAGTTACATATATTCAAAGAATTTGAATTAAATGCTTTCTTACAAAAAATGCTCAAAGGTTGAAAAATGCTCAAAGGTTCATAGGGCCAATGAAGACTGACATTTTAATTATTTTATTGTATTTATTACATTTTTATACTGCTCAATAGCCAAAGCTCTCTGGACGGTTCACAAAAATTAAAACCATAATAAAACAACCCACAGTCTAAAAACACAAATACAAAATACAGTATAAGTATTTTAAGTGAGGTGAAAGTGGTTTGAACGCTCATTTTCTGATTTTAGGGCCAAAGCAGGCATTACTTTAAATCTGCAACTAATTTTTACTCTAGAGAAAGTGTAGGGCCTCCGATCCAGATCAAGAATCTACTTTAGTGGGTAGGGGGGATTTTAAGATCAGGCCCTCTGAGCCTATACAGGAGTAAAACAACTTTAAAAGACGTAGCTGCAGAATGAGCCAACATACCAGAGTAAAAAAAAAACACCCTGAAGACAAACAATCATTACACAAGAGGTTGAATTCAGATTTAGTCATATACAGAGTAGACATAGTGAAATCAATGGGACTGAAGTTAATAACTAACTGAAGTTCCATGGCTCTCAATGGGTCTACTCCAAGTATGGCTAAATCTGGATCTAACCCAATATCTACTGTTATTTTCACAGTGATGCATGTCATAGCAAATAAGGGAGGACAGAGGGATGCTGGGTGGGTATTTTTGACTATGATATTACTGTTTTTAAAAAATCAGTAGTCACACAATAGCTGCATTCGGACAACAAAATAGTCTATGGCAGGTTAATAGTCAACTCCACAGTTGATTATCAAGGCAGTACTCCCCACATGACATGAACCTTCAAAGCTTTTCACGGTCTAGCTCCTTCCTATCTCTCCTCTCTCATCTCACACTATTGCCCTGCTCGTGCTCTTCGCTCCTCTGATGCCATGTTTCTCGCCTGCCCAAGGGCCTCTACTTCCCTTGCTCGGCTCCGTCCATTTTCTTCTGCTGCCCCTTACGCCTGGAACGCTCTTCCAGAACATTTGAGAACTACAACTTCAATCGCAGCTTTTAAAGCTCAACTAAAAACTTTTCTTTTTCCTAAAGCTTTTAAAACTTGATGTTGTGCAGACTTTATACTGTTAGTTTTACCCTACCCTGTGCCTGCTTACCCTACCCTGTGCCTGTTTGCATTCTCTTCCCCTCCTTATTGTTTTACTATGATTTTATTAGATTGTAAGCCTATGCGGCAGAGTCTTGCTATTTACTGTTTTACTCTGTACAGCACCATGTACATTGATGGTGCTATATAAATAAATAAATAAATAATAATAATAATAATAATAATAATAATAATAATAATAATAATGATGATGATGATTATAATCAACCATGGTGTGGATTAAGGCCAGCATTGAGTTGATCATTCAGGCCACTGTGAATTCTGCCAACTGGACTAAAGCAACAGTTGCCGCTTTGGTCACTCTTGCCAGGGGACTCTGCAGTTGCCAAAAATAACCAACTGTGCCTGACACACAACACGGTGCCTGGCACACAACACGATAACCAACGGTTGTTCAAATAATCTGCACAGTGTTGGTTATTTGCGTTGCTTATTTAGGCCAAATAACCAACCACGGTGTGAAAGATTCCTGAAAGCCCAACCATTGACTATTTAACCCACGATTAGTTATCGTGTTGTCCGAACCCAGTCAATGGAGTAAACAGATTTAAGACATTAAGTTTCACATATATGGGAAAGCAGAATTTAATTCTGTAAATCCATCTAGAGCAGTGGTAGGCAACCCAATGCCTTCCACATGTTTTGGACTATAACTCCCATAATCCTGAACCATGCAGGCTGGGGCTGATGGGAGCTCTAGTCCAAAACATCTGGAGGACACCAGGTTGCCTACTTCTGATCTAGACTTTTGCATTCAGAACATATGAACAACCAGCAGCTTGCTTTTGTCATTTGGTAGTTCATGGTACCTTGGGCAACTTCACACCACCTTTTTCTTACCCAGATATATGTGGGTTTAGGGAAATGAGCATAGCATCATGACTGAAAATGGAACAAACATCTATTTTGCCATATGTACGGAACCTATAGAGTACAGGTTTTTTACTCTACTATATGTTACTTTCATCCATAGATTAGCATAGTCCAAACATGAAGCATTTGTTCTGTGTATCAGTAACATTTCTTAAAGTTTACTAATATAGCTCTGTCTAAATACAATCATTTTAAAATGGCCTTTGAACTCATATGGACTGTGAAAATACTTCCCACATTTGGGTAAAATTAGATTATTATTTTCTTTGTTGCATACTAATAGTTCATATCTACATGTCACAAGAAGGCAAACGAACAACACTGATTTTATTGCTGCTAAATATCACAACGTCTCTCTGTTAAAGATGGTGAACATATATTATAGAATGTTCTTACCAATCCTAGCATGGCTGCCTCCACAAAGACCACAGGTGTCATATTTTTTATGCAGAGTGAGCTTTAAAAACACATAGAGAATAATGGAACATTTAATGTTAAATTATCTATTTATTTATTATAAATAAATAAAATAATAAAATAAGAAATAAATAAATAAATAGAAAAACTTTAAATTAAAGGTGTAGAACATTTGAGATACCATCACTTCCTTCCTCTGCTGGACAGGACTCCCAGTGCCAATATCTTTCTTCTCCTCAATCCTTCTGGGCCCCTCCCAGTGGATGTGGGGCCCAAAGGCACTGAAGAGAAGAAAGATGGTGGCCATGGTAGTGGCAGGCTGCAACTGCCTTGCTCAGTACTTTTGTTACAGCATTGGGTTGTGTGTGTTTTAAGAGGAGCCCAGCGTTGGCTGCAATGTGGCCCTTAAGGTTGCATGAGCCCTGTCATTTGCCCAACCATTCTGGGTGCTGATGCTACCTGAATCCAGGTTATACCTCATCTTTCAGCTTGCAGTAGGCCCACAAAACAGAAAACCTACCTAAAGTATGTTAAGAAATTTAGAATTTACGTATTAAAAACATGGAAGGAGCAATCCTATGGCCCACAGACAGTGCTCCAACTTTGGAGGGGGGAATCAGGGATCTGACCCAATCCTCCTCATAGTCAGTGGCCCCCAAGGTCGGAAACCTAACCTCAGAGGAGGTGGGGGGCAGGGGGGCATTTTGGTGGGCGGGGCGGAGACTGGAGAATCCAGGTTATAAACTATCATGAGCCTCTGCCAGCTTCCCTTCCTACCTTTCCAAAACATCTTCACTACATGGGCCAAAAAGCCTGTCTAATGAAAAATGCAGGGCAGGAGGATGGGGATTCAAAGATGACCTCCTTCACTCCTCCTTCCCTGTATAAGATTGTCACGAGCCTCGGGGCTTATGAATATCGAGGGTGTAACCCATAGTATTGCAGCCTTAGACTGCAATCCTAGGGTCCTTGGGATGGTGGCCCAGAGTTTGGAACTCTCTGACTTTGGAGTTCTGGGACTGGAGCTCCAACCTCAGAGGAGGAGAACTGATCTCAGATCCCCACTCCCTGCCTCTACCGATCTTTCTGTGGCCTTTCCCTCTGACACCGGAGGGGCCGGGAATGGGTAGATCTGGGCCAGGGGAAGATTGGGCGAACCCTAGGTATGCCATATCCAAAGCCCTGCCAGCTCTCCACCGCCATGCCCCCCAACATGGGCAGGGAGGTGGGATTCAGATCAGCACGAGAGATGGTCTACAGGTTTTGGGGGGTTAAAAAAAATCTGGGAGGAAGAAAGGAGGAACCTGCCAAGATATTGGAAATGTTGGAGAGTCTGAGATAACCACAGGATTGCCCCACTGACAGTTAAAGCAATAAAATAAACAAAGAAAAGATCAGCACTAAAACAAACCAGTGCTCTAATGATAAAAAAACAACCTAAAACAACAGTCTTCTAAAGGCCAGGAGTGAACAGGCCTGGCAAACTCTCCTTGAGATAAAGACCCAGAAGATGGATGCCGCCGCCGCTGCTGCCGCTGCCACCAAACCAAAAACAAACTAACTAACAAAAACCTGTTCCTTGTACCTGCCTAGGTTTGAATTGGAAGGAATGTTGAGATAATGTCATGGGCTCGTTTGGGGCTCATTTTGGGCTAACAGAGTGGCTTTGGATCCTGTGGGGCCAACATTAGCTCCTTCCTACCCCCCAGAATGTCTTGTTTGGGGGCCCTACATCAGCAAACATTGATGGTAACTCTCCTGGGAGCAGCTTTTCATCTGCTGAACTCCCAGCTGGTGTAATGGAGCACTCCACGAAAGAGCCTCCTTGTCAGTGGAACACCTTTCTGTTGGAGAAATATCCTGACCCCTTCAGCTGGCAACCTCAGGAGGTCAGAGTTGCACTCTGAAATGGCACCTTCAAACCAAGAATGCGTATGAACACAAGCACAGTTGCCCTCACTGTTCCAGGTGGACGGATGATCTACCTATGGGCCTGTAACTGATGGTTTTAGGGTTAATGAAACAAAAGCTGCGTAACATAAAAAACCATTTATAAGCAATATATCCAAATCATCCCTAATGGTCCAGTGTTATGATTTTGCGCCAATTAAGCAGAAAAAGAGAACACACCGGTTTCTACATATTCCTCAGCTATATTAATTGCAGGCAAGTACAGATGGTTCCTGTGTTTATTATGATTTAGAAACCACTTCACCGTGCCACTGAATATCTCACACAGGGCAAGTGCAAAACACAAGATAGACTTACCGATAATTTGTCTTCATTGTTCCATAGTAATGTCAGAATACCTCTACGGCTTTCCAGCTTGGTGTAGTCCCCAAATTTCTTAATATGGATCATTTTATTATCAAATGGCACTTGCACACTGTAAATGGGATGGGAGCGGAGGGAGTTCCAATATAGAAAAATATTGTCAAGTGCAACTTTCACATTAAAATCCCCATCTTAAGCATCTCAACTATCCACAGAAAGTGAACAGAAATCCAGTTTCAGGCTACATTATAGCCATGTGCCCTCACCCCATCTTGTATACAGTTGGTATAAAGTTCAATTTAATGAGAGTAAGAAATAATGAAATAGTGAAGTGTTAGAACAACAACAGCAGCAGCAGTGCAATCAAACAGCATCTAATAATCTCATTGGTTTTAAGGTTCACTTACTATTTTGCGTTGACAAGAATTCTGCCGTCTTTCACCGTAATATCATTGCCATCAAGCACAATCGATACCTGGCCAATCTTTCCTTCCCCGTTCCGACGCAGTTCAATGTTGAACTCTCTTCCCGACTCAACACAATGACGACAAAAAGTAAAGTTGCAAATGGACTTCAAAGTGAACATACGATTGTCAAAGGTTTTGTATAACCCTTTGCCCCATGTGGAAGCCTTGCCTATCGAACAGAGGAGAAGAAAATGAGTAAGACCCTCTCTGTCTCCAGTTTAGGGCTTTTCCTAGAGGTCCACAAAGTTACTCTTTTGGGATCCAGTGTCCCAGGTTCTAAACCCTACTGAGCCATGAAACTGACTGAGTAACACTGGGCCACTCTCTCAAACGAATCTAACTCACATAGTTGTTGTGTGGATAAATGTGGAGTAGGGAGGAGCCCGAAATATGGAGTGGGGAGGAGGGTGTGATCTAATAATAATAATAATAATAATACTAATTATTATTATTATTATTATTATTATTTCACAGGGTAAACAAATGTCTCTTATAACATTCCAATTGTGTAAACACTCTGTCAGATCCAAAATAGATATAATTCAGAAAATTCCCATCATGGGTCTCCCTTTAAAAAAAGTTACTAGCAGGGTAATAACAACTGAGCAAATGAGTTGTAGGTAGCACCTCTGCCTTTCTTCTCTTTTGTTGCCTACTTTTTTGCTTTTTCCGCAGCCACCATAAACACAGTCAAAGTCACCATTTCAGTGTAAGTGGTCAAAAGGGTTATGGTGAGGGGCTAATATTCTTAGGAAGGTTTAAAGGCCTGCAGTTTGGACATATTGACCCTGTTCAGACAATCACACTGGTGATTAAGCATTTTGCTCTAAACAGTATGGCTTAGAGTGTTGTGTGAACACATAGCATGTCAAGTGAACTATTCCTAACCATGGTGGCTACATAACCACAGTTTAAGCACAGTCACTGACCATTTGCTGCAAAATATTAGCGTGTTGTCTGAATAGGCCCACTGGGATGGATCCAGGCTGATGTTTTAGACCAGCTTTACCCAACTTGATGCCCTTCAAAAGTGGTGGACTTCAACTCCCATCAGCATGGCCAATAGTCAAGAATCCTAGGAGCTCCTATCCAAACCATCTGGAGAGCACCATGTTTGAGAAGGCTGCTTTATAACAATTGAATCAATGAGACTTCTTTGTTACTCTAGTACAGTCTTCCCCAACCTAGTGCCCTACAGATATGTTTGCCAACAGCCATGCTGACTGGGGATTATGGGAGTTGCAGTTCAACACATCTGGAAGATGCCAGGTTGGGGAACGCTGCTCGAGTCACTCAATGGATAGAACCAATTAATTGGTCAAAAATTTAGGTGTTCCCAAGGAATAATCACATGCAAGGAGGAGCTAAATAGTGTTCACGTGTTTTTACCTTAGCTGGAAAAAAGCCCAGTGCAATCTATCTTATCTGTTTAAAGCCAGGAGAAATATTCACAATTCTCTGCACTACTTTTTTCCAGCAACTGAAACCAGCAGTGTTCTGGCTCTTTAAGACCAAGAGGCAGACTGCACAAACCTATCACAATATGTGGGGGGCGGGGTTTCAAGGGGGGGCGGGCTGGTAGGCAAGGGGAGGAGAGGATTATGGGTGAGTGGTGCTGGGGCTGTTCTGAAGCCATTTGCAAGGCTGTACAAACTTTCTGTTTTTTTACCTGTGTGAACATCGGTATCTTTTTTTGAGTAGAGCGGTGTTGTATCTGGAACATGCTGTGGTTTATCTGCAGAAGGAAACATCAATAAACTATAAATCTGAAGCAGAAGGCCAAGTTATTCCCAAAGAGTGGGTGGGCCTCTTGCCTGCCAGCATTGAGCGGCTGTTAGAAATAGCAAGGCAGCACCAGAGAATAAAGGTCGCAGCCTATTTTAGATTTCTCAGTGGAAGTGCTCCTGCGAGTCATCCGAACGTCAAAGGAGAACGTGGAATGAAGTCATCAGCCTGTCGGTTTGTGCGTGCCAAAGCGGCTTAGTCATCACTTTGAGGATTAGCCTTTGCTACAGTGCCGTAGCTAATCATGGCCAACAGCAGATACTGGCAGAGCCCTGTCATGTAGATGTACTATTCTAAATTCCCACGTGTGGGATTTGTACCATCTGCTCATAATAACATGTATAGGACTGTTATGAGCTGATGACTGATACACATACCACATCAAATATAGGCCTTTCCCTCACCCACCCCCTAATTAACGCATCTCCTGTAACTACAGTGGCAAAACCTTTTGTGTTCTAACATCCATCACCAACCATGTAAATCATTATATATCTGCTCTTTGAACATTTAGAATAGCTGAAACATAAGACCCTAAGAAGAGTCCTTCTGGATCAGATGAATGGCCTCTCTAGACCTCCATTCTGTTCACACTCCCTGTGAACTCTCTAGATCTCCATTTTGTTCACATGGCGGACAACCAGATGCCTGTGGGAAGCCTACAAGCAGGACATGAGCACAGGAAGAATACTTTCGGTTGTGTTCTCAAGAAACTGTAAAAGATATTACCTCCATTCTCACAGTGGAGGTAATATCTAAGAACATTATGACACTACAAATGGAGATACATGAAAATGTATAGGAGATAATCATAGAAGGTGATACGCACCCTCATTTTTTTTTCTTTGGTGAAAGGGGCATGAGACCACAAATGATTTGGAGCAGCCATTTGAGCACAGCTCTAGTTTCTACCTTGAGTTAATTTCTTCTACCCTGTTTTGTCCCCCAATTTTCCAACATCTGGGGCTGTACACAAAATCTGACTTTGAAAATAGACAGATAATATGTATTTTAACACCATTACTATACCTGACGGTGAAACTGAAATCTTGGGTGCTGTGGTGTCACGTGAGCTCCCTAAAATGAACAAGGAAGTTACTGGCTTTTTTTTTTTTTTTTAAAAATCAAATTAATGTATCAATTGTAAATTCAGAAATATAACTCTGAGGCCACAATCCTGCAGCTTGCATGTATGGAAAAAGCAGGGTGGGGAGTGCTTCCAGATGAGGTTTTCAGCACTGCCTCATTCACAGAAACTTATAGGAACAGGAGATTTCAGAGAACTCGTAGCACCCCCCCCTCCCCATGTTTTCGCACCATTAGGGTGACCATATGAAAAGGAGGACAGGGCTCCTGAATCTTTAATAGTTGCATAGAAAAGGGAATTTCAGCAGGAGTCATTTGTATATATGGAGAACCTAGTGAAATTCCCTCTTCATCACCACAGTTAAAGCTGCAGGAGCTATATGGGACCAGATTTAAAAGAGGGCAGGGCACCTGCAGTTTTAACTGGTGTGATGAAGAAGAAATTTCACCAGGTTCTCCATATGAATGACACCTGCTGAAATTCTCTTTTTGATACAACTGTTAAAGATACAGGAGCCCTGTCCTCCTTTTCATATGGTCACCCTACCCACCACTCCTTCCATCTTTTTCTTTTAATACACAAAATCCGTTAGGGAGAAAAAGTTGGCATTGCTGGCTGGATGATGCCTTCTTGCTTGTGGCCCTCCATCTGGAAGCAGCCTGGGTGCCTAGTTGTTCCCGTACCATTATAGCTCCCCCTCCACATCAGCAACTTCCATGCCCAGCACACTGTTGCTCTTCTGAGCAGGTTGTGACTTGGGCAGCTCATTCAAGTCCAGCTGAGGCTTTCTGTGCCAGGGGAAGGAAAGAAAGTGTCCTGGTGTCACTCTTCCCTAGGCCCTTGGTGCCCCAAATGCCAGGCATATCAGGAAAAGCATTTGCAAGGATGGTGGCAGGTAAGTCTTGGGACGTAAGTGACCTGTCCAAGTAGCAGTGCATTTAGAAGTGCAGCGTTAAACAAAGGGGCCGCCGGTGGCAGAGACCTGGGTTATGACTGGGCCCTGTGGGAGCGGCACCATTCATGACCCTGCTTTCATTGAGCACAGCAGGGCGCTACAGACCAGGGCCTAGCAGCCCGAGGGCCAAATTCCATTTGAGAATAGTTTTCAGGGCTGACATTCCAGCGGTAGGCTCAGCTGAAGGCAAAAGGGGTAAATACCAAAAATGCCAGGATATTTTAGCTTAAAGCTCTTAGGGTGACCCTATGAAAAGCAGGACAGGGCTTCTGTATCTTTAACAGTTGTATAGAAAAGGGAATTTCAGCTGGTGTCATTTGTACGCATTCAGCACCTGGTGAAATGCCCTCTTCATCACCACAGTTAAAGCTGCAGGAGATCTGCCTAGCGTGACTGGATACAAAGGAGGGCAGGGCTCTTGCAGCTTGAACTGTGGTGATGAAGAGGGCATTTCACCAGATGCTGCATGCATACAAATGACACCTGCTGAGATTCACTTTTTAATGTGACTGTTAAAGGTACAGGAGCCCTGTCCTCCTTTTCCTAAGGTCACCCTAGAACATAGGAAGAGCCATGCAGGATCAGATCAAAAGTCCATCTAGTCCAGCATTCTGCTCACACAGTGACTAAACAAGTACCTGTGGGAAACCCACAAGCAGGACATGAACATGACAGCTTCCTCCCACCCAAGTTCCCCAGTATCTGGTGTTGAATTAGGGGGTAGAAACTTTAGGAAGAGGAGGATAATACAAGGATCTTACCCAATAATGTTAGCACACCTTCTTCATTAGTCTTGTCACTTTCATTAGTCTTGTCACTTTCTGAGTGATCACCAATACCGACATTGATGAATGCTATAGAAAAAGAAAGGGCATGCAGCGGTGGGGGTGTGTGTGGAATTAATGTGTAATCTATGATTCTATTTAAATTTTTCATTTGATTTCTAGGTGTTTCTTATAGAAAGAAAGAAACTCAAATCTCTGGCTTTCAAAATGGTGCTGGGAAGCTCTTACAGAAATAGCCGAGTGCTGATGAACCTGCTAATATGTAGCCCAAGGATGGGGAACTTGTGGCCCTCCAGATGTTGTTGGACTTCAACTCCCATCAGCCCCATCCAGCATAGCCAATGGTCAGGGGTGATGGGGTTTGTAGTCCAACGTCTGCAGGGCCACGTGTTCCCCACCGCAGCAGTAGCCCTCATGCCGCTTGTGAATTGCCCTGTTCTCACACTGGCCTTAAAAAAAGTTTGTGTTCCATCGGGTGTGTGAATGATTTGTGATGAGCACAAACCCAGGTTTTGCATGCCAGCAGAACCCTTTTAAAGCTGTTTGAGCCATGATATGCCAAAAGTATAGGCTGTGCTTATCGCAAACAGCTCATTTTGCCTACGTGTTCTATACTGAGCCACTCCATGCCTGCTGTTTCTCTCACGGATGACAACTGGCAAGAATACACATCTTGTTTTCCTGGTATTCTCTTACAATCTGCTTTATAAACATGAAGGAAAAATAACAGGCAAATAGTGAACCTTCCCAAGTTGTTGAAAGTGTGACAAAAATAAGTCTACAGGAAATTTCCTTACCTTTGACATATACACCGACAACCAGAATTAGGTACAACACTGGCCATTTCATAGTGATCACTAAGGAACAAAGGTGGATGCCACTTACAACTTAAGATTGTGATCTTCCCATCTTCCTTTGTCTTTTTATAACCTAATAGTCCCCCCGCCCCTGCTCTTCTCATTCCTCTGATAGGCTAGAATCTGTGAACGTGTTCGCTGAGCAAATAGCTAATTTGGCTTGAGCAAAATGGGTTGGCTTCAAAAGCAACCAGAACCTGCAAGGTTGGTGTTGTTTTCTTAGGATGGACTCAAGAACTGCCCAGCTGGTTCTGAGTCATCATTGTCCTGTCCCAAGTTGGCAAAATGCCCTTGCCAAGGCATGCCGTGATTGTGGTCATTATCTGAGCATCAAACCTCTAGAAAATGCAATCAATCAATACATTGCAACTCAGAAAAGTCAAAAACATGGGTTTGGCACTTTCAGGAACTCATCCTTGCCTAGTACTGAAAACTTTGCCTGAGCAGATGAAGCACGCTTATACTGAATTGGACCATTGGTCCATCTACTTCAGTAGAATCAACTTTGACGGACAATGTCTTAGTTCGCATGACACAACAGCCCACCATGGCTTACTTTAGCCGCGGTGCCCATGGCACCCATTTTGCATGGGACCTACTGGTGTGCATAAAACAAGCCATGGGTTATTTGAGGGATGTGAACCCCTTCAAACAACTCATGATGCCAGGTTCCCACAGCAAGCTATGAGTGTACCACTGCTGCTTGCATATTCAAAATGGCAGCCAGCATGATCCATTAAGAGCCGCGTGGAAAACAACTCATGGGGACTTAGTGTTATGTGTGAACAGGCCCAGTGGTTCTCACAAATGTCAGCAGTTATCTTTTCCAGGCCCATAACCCAAGATTTTTTTTTAGTAGGAGATGCCAGGCATTGAACCTAGGACCCACTGTATTCAAAGCATGTACTATATCAACTGAGCTATGCCCTCCAAATCCTTGCAGGCCATTTACAGGAAAACTTGATTGCTTCAAAGGGACTTAATTTAGGGTGGTCATGTTCCCTTTATTACAGAGGACCGTCCTCCATTTGAACAGCCGTCCTGTCCAATCCTGGTTTAAATACGGTGAGGGTGCTGTTGCACTCGTGTCCTGCTTGTGGATTCCTGGTTGACAGATGGTTGGCCACTGTGTGAACAGATTGGAGGACTAGATGGGCCCTTGGTCTGATCCAGCACGGCTTTTCTTATGTTCTTAAAGAATAATAATAATAAAAAAACACCCACAAGAACTACCCCCTATCAACAGAACCTAGACAGCAGACTGAACAGGCAAGCACACGTCACTTGGACACTGTCTTCCACACTATGGTGAGCTGTACTGTATTTCTAGTTAAAGTATTCTTAGTTCTAAATTTACATCTACACACATTTATATATTAGAATATGCAAATTTCATGCAAATTGGCACCATCCGTCCTCTTTTTTGGTGATGTAGTTCCAGTTTTGGGGTGATTCAGATGTGGCCTTCTGAGGACTTGTGGGCATTTGCCAAGACAATGGGACTGCAGGGACACTATACAGAGGATTGGCAGAGGGGTGCTCAACCTCTCCTGCACCCACAAACTCTCCCCTGCCCCAAGCCATTCCCCCTTCTGCTACATGAATGCCTGGGCTCCCACTTGCGCCCAGCAATTCTCCCCTATCTGGATAAGCTCTACCCTGACATTTTTTTCATGAGGGATTTAGGAACCCCACTTCCTTCATGACATCTTGAAATCAAAGTCAGGGTTTCAAGCTTGTGCACTAAGGCACAGACCCAGTTCTCACGTAGCGTTGGCAAATTGTGGGTTCAATAATTAACCTGCGATCTGCTGCATGCCAGGCGCACTCCACTACCATTTAGAATATTGAGTATTTAGATGTGTGAATAATAAAAGATCAAAATCAGGAAAGATAAGTTATTTGGTGGGCCAAACCCACCAGTAAAGGTGAATAGCCTAGTGGAGATTAGAAAGGAAAGTAGTAACATCTACACCAAATGTGGGCAGAGTTACTGATGTGACTGTCACCTTTGTCTTGTGCACAACAAGGAAGAGACATTTGCATCCCTTCCCCAGCCTGTGCAATGATCTCTCTGTCAACTTTAGAGTTGAGGGAGAGTGGGAAAATGGTATTAATAACCTGGAATGGGGCCTGTGAGGTGTAGCTGGAGAGAAGGGCAGGTTGTGGGGGGAATGTCTGGAAGTCCAGTCTGAGAGGCCTGGAGGTCTGCATATGGCCCATGGGGGACAGTGTCTCCACCCAATCTACACTCTATGTATCTATGTATGTAGATGTGTGTGTCCCATATAAGTGTGCACAGGATAGCGCCTTCATCTCCCACTCTACGGCTACAATCCTACATGCTCTTACCTGCGAGTTAGCCCCATTGGAGTGGGAGGAGGGAGACAGCACACACAAAGGCTCTTCTGGGCCTTCCTCTTTGGTTTTTCCCCCTCATCACTTCTTCCTTCCCACAGATCATGCCAGCAGCTGGGGCGTCTTCAGGCTTCCTGGAGGACATTCCAAAGATGGAGCCAAAGTTGGATTGTGAGTTTTGGGAGTAGCTATAAGAGGTTCCTCCCCCCGCACCACCACCACCACCACCATCACCACCACCACCACACCGCTTCCTCGTAGCCAACCTTGACTGGCCAGCTTTCATTTACTCATATAACACCACTTGAATGGAGTGGCTGCTGGGACCCCTGGAAGGGGTCAGGAGGAATCCAGTGGTCTGGACTTGAAGGCCTTGTAGTCAGTATTTGGACTGTTGTCCGCAACACTAATCTACAGTCTGGTCCTGTGCATATTTATTTAGAAGTTCAATTATTGACTCCCACATAAGTGTGCATAGCACTGCAGTCCTGGTGGTTTATTGACTGTAGAAATTCTGAGCGATGAGCTCCTTTGTAGGAACAGCTTTTAAACAGAATAGTATCAAAAAACTGAGCTCTAGACACGCAAATTCATCCCCATTCTGTCAGGCAGAAAACACTATGCATTGGCATCTCCCAGTGTCTTTACTACCTCTCAAAGTGACAAAAAGACCACTCTCTGATCACAAGACTACTCACACATTTGTACATTGTAGATCATGGGCAGGGAACCAGTGACCATCCAGATGTTGTTGGACTACAGCTTCAAGCATCCCTGTCCATTGACCATGCTGGCTAGGGCTTATTGGGGTTGGAGTCCAAATGACATTTGGAAATCACAGATTCCTAACGCCTATATGACACTTTAAAAAAAAATGTTTTGGCACACACAAGTACTTTCAAAACTACAGTTTGTATAAACCAGCACATATCCTTGTAATAAATATTACGAACATTGCAAATATTACAATAAACATCAAGTACACTAACAGTGCAATGCATATTAAGCAGAGGGTATGAAATTGGTGGCTTTGGGGTGGCATGGTAAATTGGACAGATGGAAGTAGCAATAATAATAACATAAATGGGAGAATTTGGTTTTCTGGTGCTAAAAAATAACCTTGTATATTCTGATGTTCCTTATAAGCATCTATATGAACAGTTGCAGGCCTCCTCTTTCGATAATTGATATTTCATGACGCACAAGCAACTACCATTTTGTACAGCTTTGAATCATGTAAAGATATGAAAGAGGCATCTTCTAATATTTCACAGTCCTGTTCCATGACACACCATACATAGATCAGGGACTGTGGGAATGGGCCATAGGACAGATGTTGTGGAAGGAGCCTAGGCAAGAGAGAGGTTTAGGAGCCATGGTGTCAGAGATGAAAATAAGGTGCTGAAGAAGTTAAAGAAGATTGAAATAAACAGCGCAGGATTTGGCAAGAAGACAAGGCAAGGTGATGGAGGAAGGGACATCCTGGCTAGGTGGTTCTGTCCACAGAGTTCTCATTGCACTAAAGGTCAAAGCTTTTCCATATGGTTCCCTTTCACTCTTTTGCACATTTGGGAACGGGTGGTGCCTTTTTATTGACAGCTTGCCCTACTAGAGGAACAGTCAAAGATTTTAGGAATGTTCAACTGTGCCATGCAAGTCACCACTTCAAACATGTCCAGAGGAAAGTACAAGCAGAAAACACCCTTGGCAAGGTCAAAGCAGATTGCTCAGAGATACTTAACTACAAAGGCCTGATTCAGACAACACGCTAAACCATGCTGCTTAACCACGAAATGGTAACCATTTTGTGGTTAAGCAGCATGGTTTAACGTGTTGTCTGAACCAGGCCAATGAGTCTATTCAATTTATGGTTTAAATCTCTTTATCATCCAAAATCCCCCTCAAATGGATCAAATGTATAATCTAACTGAATCCCATGATGAGAAGGGTCCTACCATCAATTAAATTATGTAGCAGGTACATGTAACTACCACTGAGGAATAATATAACTGTCTAAAGGTTTATGACCTCTTTAAGTAGTCTTTTGATAAAGATATAAGGGTATGCAATGTTGTTCTTGCTAAAGCAAACCCTTATTTGTTTCCAGTAGAATTTCTAGTCCAAAGCTTGCATCTCAAAAATAGAAGCATCTTTCCTCAGATCATGGAAAAGATTTTAAATATTGTTACAAGGTAGCTTCTGTGAGCAGTACTGACTCCATTTTGAAACGACCCCAAACCCCACCTACAGACTGAGAGCATTCACAAAAGGCCTTGGTCAAGTAACCATTTCCTGATAGACTTCTTCAAATGCATTCCTGAGACAAAGGTAGGGGTAAAACTAAGCAGAATATGAATGCTGGATGGCAAGAGTCATACCTGGTCATACACATGCTAATGCAGCCCTGTTGCTGAACTCCAGGCTGCATCAAGTACAGCCATCATCCCAAATCACCCTCTTTTCCCCATAGCAAGTAGATCTTTAGATAAAATCATACAAAAACCCTCAAGTTTGGGGGAAGAGGCAGGCTAGCTCTCTCTCTCTCTCTTTTGAACCAGAAACACAGAGCATACTACACATTCCAGCTTGCAAGAGCAAGCTGCCATGGGTGAGTGCTTTGCCTCGCTGTATTCTTTTCCTCTTCACCTAAGACCAAGAGTTGCAACGCTCCCCAGTTCTGCTCTACAGGAAAGGGCTGCAGCCCAAGGAAAGGTATATTGCCTTTAAAGATTCCCTCTACTCTTTCCCCTGCTGTCTCTGTGTGTATGCTCTTAAGTCTCAAAAAGTCTATTTTTCAGTCTTGAAACTGCTTCTAAGCCTCTACTTGCTCAGCTAATTTCCCCAAAACTAGCTTGTGCTTTTGTATTTGTTTCAACCTCAATAAATGTGCCATTGTGGCGTTATCCCCTTCAGTGCTGTAAGTTTCTTGAGTAAGAATCGCCTTACTTAGCCACAGACGCTCTATTGCCAATGTCAAAAGATTCCTTATAAGTGGGTGTAAGTCTCATTAGAACATGTGCAAGTTTATACACGGGTCTAATGAGAGCACATCACGTAACAATATCATTTGCTCTTATGAAAAACTACCAAAAAAACACACACACCTCCAAGTAGCTGATGGATCTCACCCATATTTTTGCATGTAAAGGGGAAATTTGATGAAACCAAGTTTTTTTGTTTCCTGTTTGTCTTTGTATTTGGAAAACTAATAAAATTTAAGGAAAAAGATAGAATAAGCAGTGTCCATTCAGATTAGACTACGTTAATATCCTTGTTACATTTTCCCATCTTCTAGAATCTGCATCAAATACTCTACTTTCTTCTATGAAAATGGTGATGGGCTTATAGATTCCAAAGATATCATTAATACAAGTTTAATGAGTATTCAAAGTACTACATAAGTAAACATAATCACAGTAATCTGAGAATTACTGGGAATATTGTCATTTGAACAGCATGTTCCATTCAGTTTAGAATACTCAAGCATAATATGATAAAACAAACACTTGTTAAGTGCAAAGGCTACATCCCAAATGATTTATAGAATGAACAGCCTGGTGCAAAAGATACAAAATGTTTATTTTTCTTATATAATGGACATGTACAGTTTTTAAATTATAAATTCCCATATAAATAGAACATTTATAACATGGCAAGAATGTGTTAAAGCAGAGCTTCAATATTATACAGCTATTGCATTACAGATAGATAAAAGCATAGAGCAGTTCTTCTTTAGCATCTCCACGGTAAACCATTATTTTCTTTAGAGAGAAGGGTTGTTTCAGTTTGCAAGTCCTCCTATGGGAACACCTTGCCCTTCAGGCTACAGCACTGAAATCAAAGTGGTTGATTCTCCTTGTAATTCTAGGCTGTTACAGGGGAAAGGAATATGGTATGAACATATGTGACATACATGAGAACATCTCTCTGGTTCTGTGAACACTTAAATAAAAATTTGGCAGTGGAAAATGTGAAAAGGGGAAAAGAGCATCCCAAGAGAGATGTGCTAGTGGTATGTGTCAGAGAATAAGGTCACTGAGGACCGAGTCATGTTTGCCTTCACAAAAATCTAAAGTGCTTAAAACAGTATACGTTTAGGAAAAGCAACTAGCAAAATTCTGTTGGAGGATTATACTGTGGGTACCTTAAGCATATTGGCATTAACTTTTCTATTTACAACAGACCAGGAACCAGAATGTTGTGTTCCTATATGCAAATGAATAATACTGCACATATATGTTTGTTGTTTTTACACACACACAAAAATAGAAGACATGGCCTGTTTGACTTCCTGTATTTAAATAGCTCATCAGGTCTAAAATACATCTTCATTAATATCGCAACAAAACTTCAAAAAAGTTACAGTGCATACAAAATATAAAGGAATTCTATATACATACATAAATACAGTATAAAAATAGGATACAGTGAAATTACTCTAAACCTGGAGTGCTATACATGACATCAGAAACCAGCTGGCCGGGGCTCAAGCTCAATATTACAATATTTGTTTTCTGATCATTTGTGGCCCGGGAAAATTATAACACTGTTCTGCCACTAATATTCTTCATATTTTAAGCCAAACAAATGGTGGTATATTCTGACAAGCATTTCTGTGGCACATTTCAATTGAGCTAGAACAGAATCCCCGTTCAAGTCCTTTGAAATAAATATCCAGGTTGTTGAAAGGACGCTTTGCCACATGGCCGATTAATCCAAAGAAAAATTCTTCATTTTTTCTGCTAACTCCCGTCGTATCTCAATGTGTTTTCTTAGGTTTTGCACTTCATGTGGCAGATTAATGTCCCATACAGACACACACGATTGTATTCCTGCAAATAAAACACACACAAATAATATCCACAGCATTTTTCGTGTGAATTATTCTTTAAAACAAGACCTCAAGAACTATAAAACAGGTATCTAATAAGAGATCATTGTTTAAAGGACTGAGTGAGAGAGATGTAATGAAGGGGGCAAAATAGGCATGATGGCAACAGATCCAGCTTGGTTTTTTTTAAAATCAAGCCTAGCATATGTAAGGCCCACATGCAAGAGCCAGTGTGGTGTAGTGGCTAAAGTGTCAGACTGGGAGTCGGGAGATCCGGGTTCTAGTCCCCACTCGGCCATGGAAACCCACTGGGTGACTTTGGGCCAGTCACAAACTCTCAGCCCAACCCACCTCACAGGGTTGTTGTTGTGAGGATAACATGGAGAGGAGGATTATGTATGCCGCCTTGGGTTCCTTGGAGGAAGACTGATGGGATATAAATGCAAAAATAAATAAATAAGAAGTATTCTTAATTCCAGAGAGCTGTGATGTCTTATATAGTGACTGTTATGGTGGCCTCACATTAGAAAAGTCCCCAGATTGTAACGTGGCAGAACGAGTCTTTTCAGGGGAGGACACAGGTAAGTGGTCCCCTGGCAGCAGCTCTTCTAACAGGCTACAGCAGAGGAAGAGATGGGAAGCAGGGCCAATTCATGGGCTCTGCTGAGAGACCAGCTGGCTTCTCCTCTCCCTGAACAGTTTCCATTCCAACAAGTAAGAGCAATTTTTTAACTTTCAGAACTAGTGCTGGAGTTCATTTTTTTCCTTTTCCATCCTCCTTTTCTTGGTTTTCTTGATTCTCCCTAGGCTGCTCTGAAAGCCCTTTTGGTTGAAGAATGGAGTATTAATGCTTTAAAGAAACGAACAGGATACACAACATGGGTTTGGATGCAGGTTGACTGGGGAAGAACCTTGCCTGAGGCCTGAGAGTAGGGATGGCTGAGTATATTTCTTACCTGAGTCACTTTCACATGTTTTACTGATAATTTCCTATGACATCTGAACCCAGGGCACTGCAGTTTGTTTAAACTATGGTTAGAGAGAACAAGCCAAGATCATACTGTGGTTTCATATTATTATTATTATTTTAAAAAGCACAGTTCCTTGAGTTTGGACATTAAAGGGAACTGTGGTTACTTTAGAAATGAAAGTGGGATCTTTGCATCTCCTTCCCCACAACCATCTCCACAAAACGAAGAACAGTCCGAGGTTTTCAGTTGCCATAGTTTCCCATTACATCTTAGTCCTCCACTGGTGAAGATGATAAAAGGTAATCTTGGTGGGGGGATATTTTCATCTACAAGTAAAGTTGAAGGCCACAGTCCTGCACACATTTACCTCGAAATCAGTCCCATGGAACCAAATGGGATTTACTTCTGGGTACGCATGCATAGGATTTTGCTGTCAGTTAATTAGCATGTTATACAGCATATTAAGAATCTGGATACATGGAAATGCTCTTTACAAAGGTTTTGATTCAATGAATTGGGAGTAACTGTAAGATAGCCTCCTATTGTGTATTATTGACATTGTGCAAAATGAATTTTACAAGAGCCTACAGAAACAGAAGACAGAACAAAACAGCAGTGAAAATGTTAATATTGGATAATCTCATAAAACCTTCACAAATACCTTTAAAACTGAAATGTGAGAGTGAAACATTTTATTACACAATGGAAGCAATTAATTCTTACCTTTAGCATATTTATTATCTTCATTGTCACCTTTATGGCAGTAGCCCAGTACCAACACAACATTTTTGAGGCTGCCTTTTACCAGAAAGGAAAAAAAGGTGTATAAGTATTAACAAAACACTGGCTTGGATCCAACCTATGCCTGCACCAGGGGGAGGGAGGGTTTTTTTACTACATGTTGTCCCTACCAATTTTTACAGTAAGTATTTCAAATGTTTACAGCCCTCTGAAGGCCTTGAAAAGACACAGGCCGAAACGCGTCGGGCTTTTCAACCGACAAATAAAAAGTTCAGCATCCTGAGAATTTGTTTCTCCCTTCTTTTCACCTGCTTTGGGGGCCCAGCAAGAAAGTCTCTTTATGTAATTGGAAGCAACTCTGGATCCACCAGTCCTTTACAGCGCAATGTCTAGTCAGAAGCAAGACCCGCTGAGTTCAATGAGGCTTGCCTCCAGGTAAGTGGAAAAAGCATTGCAGCTGCAGACATTATTACCTCAGTCTGCTGTTGCTGTCCTGCTGTTGCTCTGTACATCACTGTGTGCACATATGTGGAAGAATGCTTGATAAAACTTTTAAAATAAATACATTTACCTGTGAGCCCTACTGGTTTCAACAGCATTTACTTCAAAGCGATTGCGGCCATATTTTTGTAACTCCTGATACAGCTGTGGTGATGGGGAACTGGCAAACTGGGTTATAAGAGATTTCAACTTCTTATCTAAAAGCACCTGTGTACTGTTCTAAGTCTTTTTTTATATGCAGCATAGGCAATGATTTGACCCCGGATAAAGGCTTTGCTGGCCTCCCATTCCACGACAAAGGAACCCACAGTACCCTCGTTGACACCAGCGTCTTGGAAGTTAACATATGGTCAGCGCAAATGGATCTTCAGAGCCCTTATGACAGCCAAAAGACTTCTATTATCATGTTGGAAGGATAAATGCACACCTCCAATAATGCAATGGACTAACACTATCAATATTTAAACGGGTGTTATATAGGTGCAACTTGCAAGCGCATAAATATATGGATATTTGGTCTGCTTTTCTTGAAACCTATGTATAAGTCTCTCCCTTTTTCTTTTTTATGAATCATATACTTTATGAAAAAAATAACGATATTCTTATGTATATAATGTAGTTTTTTCTGGTTTTTTTCCTTTCTTTCCCCCCCTCACGACTCTTTTTTGTTCTGTTTCGTTATTATTCAGAATAAAAAAAAGGGGGGGAGTGAACAGGGGAAATCCAAGTGAGGATCCCCACCACCACCATGGAAAACTCCTACTCCTAAGTTGCAACAACCACTTCGGAAGAGGGTGGGGAGGGAGAAAAAGGCAAATGTACATAGACACACACACGGTCTAAAATTAAAACATATCGTTCCTGGAACCATGAAAATCTGCTGTGAATGCTTCACTTACCTAGTTGGGCTGTCATCATGAGTCTAACAGAAGCACAGAAGTCGCTTATGATTCTTATGGGCCGACGGGTGGAGAGGTCAAGCAATAAGACGTGCCCTCCCCCTGTGCCTATCCAGAGGGCCGTGTTCTTCTGCAGGCAGAGGCTCTTCACTCTCCCAAGATAAGCGAGTTTTTGTTTGGGTTCTTTATTCAGTTTTGGCACCTCCTCTCTGAAAAAAATAGGATGGCATTTATATTAAAAATTGCACAGGACTGTGTCTTTTCTGCTGGTTTCGATACAAGTTCTTGGAAGTATGTAAAAAGGCCATTCTTAACTGAAGGATAGAAATGCTTTGAACTGCACTGGCTTCATCCACTTCTTTCCCCACGATTACTTAGAATATTACAAGCAAACATCCAGCAGACTCCATTACTACTAAAGCTTATTTTGTGGAACCTGTTTCCAACAGCGTAAATGGAACCAATAAAGAATGTGGGGCAGTTACGCCAAATGGCAAGCCGGTGCCAAATTCTCCCTCCTTACCTTGCAAAGTGAAGTAATGCAAATGTCATCATTTTGTGACCCTCCTCCTGACACCCTATGACAGCCAAGGATGTCAAATGGTGGCATGGTTCCACACAGGAAGTGATATCACATGTTTCTATTATTATACGTTACAAGGCACGTGACCCAGGCCTGCCGGTTTCAGCAGCCGCCCCATATTCCTCATAACGTTTATTTCCAGCAAAGAACATATGGATGTAACTAAAAAAGGAGATAATTTCTTTGACATTCGGTTGTATCCAATATTAGTCCTATTGAAATGAATGGGGCTAAAGTTAGACTGATAATAGATACAACCCTTTACCTCAGTAGTGGGCAAGCACAAATTGCCCTCACACATCTGGGATTAGAAGAGAGGGTTTCCAGGTCGAAGGGCATGGCTTCGAATATACTTGAGCATTGCACAATTTATAGCAGCCTTCCTTCCCCAACTTGGCATCCTCCAGATGTGCTGGACTGCAAATCTCATAGTGGCCATGCTGGCTGAGAATTATGGAAGTTGCACTCCAACATATCTGGGGGGCACAAAGTTGGGGAAGACTGGTTTACAGAGTGTGCACAGATTGTTGCTTATAAATTATGCTCCTGTAACATGCTTTATTCCTCCCCTACCCCAACCCATCTTTATTATCCGGTAAGGATAAGTATATGTGGAATATCTCTGAATAGCAAAACATCAATTTCATTATAAAGTTTTTCCTCTGCTATTTTTTAAATGCATGCCTTTATAATATTTTGGAATGGGAACTGATTTGCGTCCAAAAATGTAACTAATCTGTGCAGTTCACACATATACTGGTGACTTCTGCTAATGCTGGACTTCTATGAAGTCTACAGATGAGGTCAGAGGCAGGATCTGTGTAGGCCTATGTCCTCATCTCTGGTCTTCACAGAGTTATGCTTTAAACATGTGAGGAAAGATATGTGCTTTGTGTCTCTTTCTGTTACATCCCACTTCATCCAAAATCTTCGAAAGCTACAATGATCCTGTTCAGATGACACACTAAGCCATGGTGGTTAAACATGTTGAGCTAAACATTATGGCTTAGCATGTAGTGTGAACGATGACTTAGCATGTAGTGTGAACCATTCCTAACCATGGTGGCTACATAACCATGGTTTAAACACACTCACTAACCATTTGCTGCAAAAGGGTTAGCAGCTTAACCATAGCTTAGTGTGTCATCTGAACAGGCCTTATGTGTATGGGCTTTTAGGTAGCTGACACACCAGATACGTAGAATTCCAAAGAACCAACAAGTCTTATTTTTTAAATGAAGTATTTCATATGGCTGTTTTAAGTAGTTTCAGCTATACCATTAATTCTTTTTAAGTCACTTTATAAATCACTTTTTTTAAATCAGAAAAGTAACTTGTAAGTGAATTAGGTGAGGTTGACTGTATATGCTATGCTTCTCGCCTGCCCAAGGACCTCCACTTCCCTTACTCGGCTTCGTCCTTTTTCTTCTGCTGCCCCTTACGCCTGGAACGCTCTTCCAGAACACTTGAGAACTACAAACTCAATCACTGCTTTTAAAACTCAGCTAAAAACTTTTCTTTTCCCTATAGCCTTCAAATATTGAGATTGTTCTGACTCTATACTGTTAGCTTCACCCTACCCGGTGCCTGTTTACACTTCCCTGTGCCTGTTTGCATTCTCCTTTCCCTCTTTATTGTTTACTACAACTTATTAGATTGTAAGCCTATGCGGCAGGGTCTTGCTATTTACTGTGTTATCTGTACAGCACCATGTACATTGATGGTGCTATATAAATAAATAAATAAATAAATAAATAAATAAATAAATAAAAATAATAATAATAATAATAAATGGACCAGTCAAACAGCCAGGAAAGAGAAGACCAAGGATTTAAGAGCTGTATAACAAAGAGAAAAATTCATGTTCTTTTACTGTAGTTTCTTGGGTTGTTTGGCTGGAAATCGCAAACCTGATAGGAAAAGGATTGTTTTGCTGTTTTGAAACCAGAATTTTAGTTTTAAAAATCAGCCTGGCCACCCAAGACATCCTTGTCTCCTCTGTAACAGTTCTATGGAAAACATCTAACACTTACTTTAGAAAATGCACACAGTCGATTAGTTCACAAAGTTTCTCTGTCTTTTTATCCCAAACTTCGACAAAATAGCTATTCTTCTTTGCCAAGTAGATGGATTTGTCTACTGCTATTGAAATAATATTGGCATCGCTGTAAGCCTTGTGGCATAATCTGAGGGGCAAAAAAGACAATCAGAATGACTCATTATGACTCAGATAGTGCATGTCTCACCATCGCATAAATGGTAAATTAGTGAGCAAATGAACACGTCTGAAAACGCTCAATGGACATTCCCCCACCGACCCAAGGCCTGAGATCCAAAGTGGCACATTCAGAGCTTCCACATATGCGCCTTTGCCACTGCAATGGTCGCTCCTGAGGGTCTGGATTCCCCCCCACACACACTTCAGCCACATGTTTTGCGTCACCATGGGATTCAGCTTATCTTGAGGAAAACTGTTTTAATTCTGAGCCTCTCTGGTGATGTTAACTATTGCAATAAAGATGTGGATCCTAATTATTCAATCAACTTGACCAATCAAGAAAACAAAGGATGTTTCTTTCAGAATCCATACAGAGATTTGGTGAAATGTAGGTATTTCCTGTTTGAAAGCCTGAATTTCAAGGCAGGCCACAAATGCGCAATTTGTGGCTCTCCAGATATTTTGGCCTATAACTCTCATCATCCCTTACCATTGGCTATGCTGGCTAAGGCTGATGGGAGTTGTATTTATTTATTACATTTTTATAGCACCCAATAGCCAAAGCTGTTTGGGCAGCTCACAACAATTAAAACCATAAAATACGAAACAATAAAATACAGACAATAAAATACAATATACAAGTTTAAAAGTTTAAAACTACAATATAAAGATAAAATATAACCAAACAGAAGCTAGAAGAAAGCAATTTAAAATACAGTCCCAGATAAAAGCAAACTGAAAAATTAAAATGTCTGGGAGAATAAAAAGGGCTTCACCTGGCACCAAAGCGAGAACAATGTAGGCGCCAGGCAGACCTCTGTGGAAAGCTTATTCCACAACTGGGGTGCCACTGCAGAAAAGGCCCTCTTCTTAGTAGCCACCCACCTCACTTCCTTTGGCAGGGAATCCTAGAGGACTATTGAAGCTGATCTTAGAGTCCAGGCAGGTGTGTATGGAAGGTAACTTTGAATGTTAATACCAGCACTTTGAATCAGGCGAAGAAATGGACTGGCAGCTAGTGCAGATGAAAGAATACTGGCATAGTATGACCATGTTGGCTAGTCCTTGTTAATAGCCCCGCTGCCCTATTTTGGACCAGCTGAACTTTCTGGATCATTTTCAAAGGCAAAGCATCTGGAGGGCTACAACTTACCCACCACTGATGTAAACATGTTATATTTTAAAAAGACATATTTAAGGCAAGTCATCTATATGGTATATCTACTGTAATAAATTGTGTTTGCGTACAGTCTTTTTTGGACAGTGGTTCCTGTGCCACCAGGAATCTTACTATAGAGTTATGCAAATAGCTACATGTATTATGCCCAACAAGGGTTTAACTGATTGACAATTGGTCCTACCTAGAGTATCTCCAGGATATCCATGCATTTTAGATCAGTTTCTGGATATACACAGCTCCCAGGGAACTCAGTAGAAGTTGCACTGGTGGCAAAAATGTATTCCAAAGCAATTTTTTTTAAAACCCCCCACTTAGATTGGAAAATGTGAATAAATGGAAATAAATACACTGAAGAAAATCATGCAGGATTTATGCAAACATAAAAAGTACCTGCACTTCATGGAGCTCAATCAAATGAATGCAAGTTACACAACATTTGTTTGAAAACAACAAATAATTAAGTTAACCTTATCACATTTATATTTTCCAATTGATGACGCCAAATAAGGTTTCCTAAGATTGTTGCTGTTGTTGGTGGAACCCTTCAGCCTGCCAAAAATATGCAGATCAGATAATTTATTTATTTATTACATTTCTATTCTGTCCAATAGCCAAAGCTCTCTCGGCGGTTCACAAATAATTGTAAAGAAGAGCAATAATTGAAAAGCAAAGCAAGATACTTACAAATAATGGACATAGTTTGGAGAAATCAACCAGGAGAAACCAAACCACACTGTTATCATTAAAAAACAAACTTACAATTGGCTTGTCTTTGTCTCAATGGGTTTTTGGACAGTCAAATCGCTGGACAGTGATACAATCTTTGTCCCACAGCCTCCCCAGATGGTATTTTTTTCAGATGAATAATTAGATTCAGTTAAACACATAAGTGGAGTGCTGATGTTTCCAAGTAGTAAAACCCTCAAAGGTGCAGCACCTTTGCACTGAAAAGATAGATAACACAACAGTGGAAAAATTGATAGACATCAACTCAATATCAGTAGTTTATGAAAAAATGGTATATTGCTACTGTAGAAAAACCTAATCAGCTTACTGTTTTGAATGACATTGCAAATATCTATTTTACATTTTATTGGGACACCATTCATATGCTACGCAGAGTTTAGAAGATCAGTGTGTAATGTATGTCCTCTTAGAAGTAAATCCCACTGAGAACAATGGGACTTACTCCCAGAATTATACAGAAAAATCCTCTATAACTCCCAGCATGCCTCAGCTAGGCATGCTTGGAGTTTTTGTCTAAGCATGCATAAGACTGCATCCTAAATCACTTAAATATCAATCAACATGCATTCATTGATTTATGCAAATTGAGATACACTGAGGAAAAGCAAATGCTAAAGAGCCTAACATGAATAGGGAAAGAAGGATATTTATTGTGTATGATTTACAACTATTCTTATATGCTTTCAACAAGTTTAATATAATATTTTGCATTAAAACTGAATTTAATATATTTCTTGTATAAATTATAACATTTGAACTATTCATACAGTTTATTTTATTTATTTGCCTGGAGTTGTAATATATATTGAAAGCTAAAAGAAGTGTGTGTGTTGGGGGAGGGGGAAAGCACGCTATGCTTTAAAAGGCACATTAGAAAAAGGCACATTGAAAAAGGATGCTGCACCAAAGCAAATACTGAGGCCCAATTCACACAACCATCCAGACATGATTACTTGAGATGCTTCCCAATGGTGGCTCTTGGCCCATGGAAACGAAAGTTATGCACACCGATCACCATGTGCAGGAGATGACTTTTAGCACCACACTGGCAATTGGAAAATTCATCTTTTATAGAATTTTCCAAGGTGCACTGAATCCAAAGAGGCAGGTGCACATTGCCAGCTGACTCTGGGCTGAGAACTTTTCAAGTGTCCACCATGCAGACATGCTGTAGTAGGGCCTGCCCTACCATGAAGCAGAGTGAGACAATGGCTTCAGGCAGCAGTTGCTGGGAGGTGGCAAAAAGGTTTTAGAGGACAGAGCTACATGCCAAAGGGCCTGCCCTGTGCCTCTTAAGCTATCCTCCTGCCTTCAGGTGTTCGGGAGGATGTTGTCCGATTGCCAGTGTTGGAGAAACAATCAACTGCCAGTCCAGTCAATTTTTGTACATGGAATTGGAGGGTACGCCATTTTGTTCTTCAATGTAGGCAGCAAAATATCTTGGGTTGGTCTCATATTGTAATGTGAAGAGGCCTTGCGACTATTCGTAAGTCACTTCCAGTGCAGGGCCAAGACAAGGAGGTCCACTGAAGAACAAATTTGTGGCACTCCTTCTCATATCTTAGAATTTCTTATCTGCATGAATTCGCCTACATATCTCGATTTAGACCGTCTCCCTTGCTCCTATACATCTTGACCTGTTTCTAAAATAGTCTGCGATAGAGAGTATCTAAATCCTTTGGCACGTGCACAGTACAACTGCTCTGCATTTAGCTCAAGTTGGAAATACAGGCATTGCTTCCCTGCATGATGATGAGGCAATAGCCAGAATATTTTCAGCTCTTAGCAGTGCCCATGATTTAAAATGGCCCAAGTGAAATTTTTTGATGTTATTTATTTTGAACAGCAGATACACATGGCAAATAACGAAGTACTTATGGAGTGTCACTCTTTCAAAGGGGATGCTTTTGAAGGAACATATCCCTTGAGCTTGCAGAACTAGTCACATGGTTCCTTCGATCCAGGCCAATGTTTCCATCTTTTTTAATGCCAACGGATTTTTTGATCAACGATTTATAGACCCAACAAGTAGTTCTACAAGACAAACAAGGCAGTCGGATGTATTCAAAAGTAGACATTTATGGAGTATTGTGAGCTTTATGGATGAGCTACTAGAAAATTGGCATTATGTGTACGTGTGTGTGCTGGGGCCTAGAGGTAAAGCATAATGGTCCTGATCAGACAACAAGCTAAGCCATGGTTAGGCCACTAACCCTGTTGCAATAAACGTGTTGTCTGAACAGGGCCCATGTCAACTTGCAGGCACGGGAAGGGAAGTTCTAAAGACAAATATCTATTGGTAGTGTATTAAAACATAATCTATATATTTAATTGTTATATAATTCTTGGAAGATAGTACTGCATATGTACCTTTATTGCTCTGTCTTCAAAAATTGCTAGTTGTCCATCAGCTGTACCCACTAAAAAACAATTCTTCTGCTTGCTGAAATGAAAAAGGGAATTGTATAAGTGTATCCTTAAAATAGGTTTATCACACTAAATGCAGTATATATTTTTGTTTACTGCATACTAGAACAACATCCCACTTCCATCACTTTTAGTGACCTGCAATAATATGCAAGTGCAAAATTACGTAATTGGATGCACAAATCAAGTGTATTCAACTTCCCATTTTGTAGGTTATACTAAAAGCAGGCTTGCAATTAGACATATGCCCAAAGGGAGTAGCAATTCTGGCAACACCCACTACTCAAACTACCCTGTAACATGCAGGGGATGGATGCACGGGTATGCAAAATTCTTCCTGGGATGATAATTTACTGTATTTTTCTGAAAGACTGCCATAACGAAAAAAAAAATTTTTTTATGATGTTTAATCTATCATTAGACTCATCCATACTTTTGCTTTGGAAAAAAGTTGCAGTAAAGACACGTGACAGAATCTGTCATCTTCTGAAGCTGGTGCCTGCGCTTCTCATCTTGCGTATGAAAGGCCCACAGGGAACCGGACTGTGTTCCTGCTGCAACCCAGTTTTCCTTCTCAACAGGAAGAGTCACCAAGGCCAAACACAATATTCTAGTGTCTTCAATGTCCTGTGGTGGGAGCAGGGAGGGAAGAAGAGCAAGTAATTGCCCTCGATTCCATACAAAACAGACGCATTAATCCTTCTAGGCCTTTATTGGTTTTTTTCTTCACTGACCCCTCTCCAAGTGAAGCTTCTAGAAGATACACAACCATGTGGCTACACAACATGTGTCGAGGTTATTTCTGTCCCCAAAGACATATCCTAGGTTGCATTTTTCATTCTCTCATTGTCCTCATTACACTGTTGTAGAAGGAACAATACATGGAAGAACAAGGTTAAGCAACCTCCTTCCTCCTGCCATCCCTCCACACTAAGCCATGGTTAGGCTACTAAGCTGTTTGCAGCAAATGGTTAGTGAGCATGTTTAAACCACAGTTATGTAGCCACCATGGTTAGGAATGATTCAAATAACATGCTATGGTTCACATGACACGCTAAGCCATAATGTTTAGCTCAAAATGCTTAATCACCATGGCTTAGTGTGCCGTTTGAACAGGGTCACTCTCTCAAGGCAGTAAAAAGGCTGCCTTGGCTTAGTTAACTCAAGGCTTAGTTAAAGCCATGGTTTAATGTGTCTTCTGAACACAGCCCAGCTTTCTGACTTAACCACCGTGGTTAAAGCCGTGGTTTAAGGTGACTTCTGAACGAGGCCAGAGAGAGATAGTGGGGGGGGGGGAGGGGACATGACTCAGGGTTCACTACATGCATTTGTGTTTGCTCCTATGACTTTTTATTGTATAAAGATATTTAAAAAGGTAGGACTTTAGAAAGGTTCCATGCCTAACATAATGGAACAGGAAACAAGAGAAGTCTGAAAACCCAACTACTTGAATCAACACTTGAATCAAATCACATCTCCTCCTGCCTGAATTCTACTCTGGGTTTTTGCAGGTGGGGTGGTGGGAGAGATTAAAATGGAAAATGTTCAAAGTAGTATCTCTCTCTCTGGCATTATATAATGTTTGAAATCAAACAATTCCATCCAAGAACTAATGTCTAGCTTCCATGAGCTTCTTTATGGTTCATTGCAAAAGATTTATTCTAAAATGCCCAGGTTTATACCATGTAGGGGGTTACGGATGGGGCAAGGTCTGCCCCGCGAGTGCTTGCACCCTCCACTCGCATGGCTTGTCCCCATGAACCAGGCCACGCAAGCCCTTGTCGAGCACTCACAGGGCTCTTGAGCACTCGGCAGCTGCCCGCCTGGTTTCGGCCCTTTCCCCTGCTGCGTTAATGGCAGCCATCATTAATGCAGCAGGGGAAATGCGCACGTCCCAGAGGCTCTGGAAAGCATGCTTAAACAACCCCCCTGCACCGATGGGGGCTTTTAACATAACGTAACCAAGTCTTCAATTGATTACATACTGTATCCAATACAGAAGCATGAGAAGAACATGCAACGTTGACACCTACCTGACAGGTGCGTCCATCTGTATTTAAATCAATAAATGAGAGTTGTGCTCCTTCTGTGTTCCCGCTACCTAGCCAGACTCCTGTCTTCTTAGAACTCTGATTCGTAGCAACCATGCATTCCGATGTAGAAGCACAGGGCACTGAAATGTATCTCATCAAGCAGACAAGTTCTGCAGAGTTCAAAATCTCATAAACCTGCAGAAACACCATATTAGTAACAACAGTGGGTGAAGGCTCTGGCAGGATTCCTTTACACATAATGTTCCTAACTGTAAGCCATGTACTGAAATACACTGCCAATGTCACATAGCACTGCTCTGTTTAGGAAGGTATTTATTGACAAGGATTTATTAGGTATTGGCCTGCCCGAGACCTGAGATCTGTGGGAGGAGCCCTTCTCTGTGCCCCACCAACGTGAGGTATATGCTATGGTGGGACATGGGAGAGGGCTTTCTCTGTTGTGGCGCGCCGGCTGTGGAATGCCTTCCCCATGAAGGCCTGACTGGTGCTGGCATTGGCTTTATTTCAGAGCCAGGTTAAGACATGGCTTTTTAACAAAGCCTTTGATGGCTAAATCCACCAGCCTGCACACTGTATTGTTTTAATTGGCTTTTACTGTTTTAAAATGTCATATTGTTTTTAACATATTAATGGTTTAATTTGTTTTAGAATTGTATATTATTCTATTTTATCTGTATGTACATTGATGGTGCTATATAAATAAATAATAATAATAATAATACTGTACGCCGCCTTGAAATCCTTGTGATATAGGGCGAGATATAAATGTTTTAATAAATAAAATAAAGAAATATGCATTAAATACCTGAATCATAAATACCTCTTATGGAGTATTACATTTAGACTTTTTCTCAGATATATAATTTTTTGCAAATTGTGGTAATTCTTTTTGATGTTTTTCTACACTTGTAAGTCAGCCTGAGTTGTCATGGACAGGAACGATGAAAATATAGTGGCCAACTAACTAACTAACTAACTGAGAGCTAGTATAACATACTGACAGGTTCAAAACTCTCCTCTGACAAAAATTCACAATGTGGCCCTGGTGCAGGCAATTTATCTCTCAGTCATAGCTCCCCCACACCTGCAATAAGGAGGTAAATAATATTGACTAGCCTTCAAAGGTTCGTGTAAGGATTACTGAGATAATGTATGCAAGCCATTTCAATATTTTAAATCATTAAATGATGCTAAGTATTACTATAAGGTTATTTAATAAGTGGAAGGGCAAATGGAAAATATATTTCTCTGGGCCAAGCAATAAAATTTTAAATCAGCAATATGCTAAGATTGTACCATATAATGAGCTGATTTGTATGTAATGCTAAACTATATTTTAGCTGCAGCAAGCCTCAAGCAAAGTTGTGAGCAGTTTAGATTGGTTTTGGATTATCCATGGCTTGTTGTGATGTTCAAATCTGACAAAGTGTGGTCAATCTTGACTACTGTTTGTCAAAACAAGCTAACTTCAAACCATGGACAATCATAGTTAAGATTTGTTGGGTTTGTTGGGTTCATGCACCATGCTAAGCTGTACCTAACCTAAAACAGAAGTGGTAGCTTCCAGTCTCCTCTCGGTGACCAGGGGGAGTACACAAGGCCTAGACTCACTGCGGCTCATGGTTTAGCGTTACATGAGAACTCTCCTAATACTGGACTGATAACTACATATTACAAATTCATGCACATGGCACTAGCCAGCACAGTTTAATTATGTATCACACAGCTGCTAATTATCAGAAGATAAAGGGCTAATCATGCATAGTTATGCATACAGAAGCCCTTCTGGTACATAATTACATTATGATCTTGCATAAATTTACTTAGAAGTAATTCCTACTCACTGGGGCTTACTTCCAAAGGTTGAATCCAAAGTGCCCTCTCTGATTAATTAAGGTCGCAATCTTATACACACTGTGGGTAAGTCCCACTGAAGTAAGCGAGTAGATGTGAATGAGTGCACAGAACCTATCTAGTCCCACTGCATTTAATGAGTAGACGTGAATAGATTTACATTGTTAGTTCGTCAATTTACCTATGAAACAGATCAGATCACCTTTGTAACATTAGTGGCATCCTTGTAACAGAGACAGATGGAAGTTTATAAATACATGCCACAGAGAAAATGCCAGTCTGACCTACCTGACCAGATGTAGGTCTTTCCTGGGGATTTTCTTTCAAACATTTCTTAATTAAATCTTCAACTTCTGGCCAGGGGGTGCAATTATATTCTTTGACAGGATCTAGAATGGAAGGTTCTGAGGTTCAGTCTGAGAAAGAGAACTACACAGAGCAGTGTTAAGTGTAGTAGGCACTTCTTGCAAGGATTTCTTCAATCAGAGGAGTTTAGAAGAATGTTCATGTAAGGTTAAAACCTGTGAGGCACAGAGATCCACCTGTTTATGGACCACAATAGAATCACACAACTTTCACAAAGGGAAGCTGGAGATACCAACGATACCTTAAACTGCATGTCACTTGTAACTCTCAAGAAAAAAGTAGCCTAATAAAGGGAAATGACAGTGCATGGTGTTCAAGAAGTAACTATTGCATACTGAGAAAACGAAGTGTCAATGCACAGGGTGAGAACTTGCCTTTTATCATTGGGGTTCATTTTAGTGCCCTGCAAAGTGATCTACTATATTCCCAGATATAAGCTTGTGCTCTTACTTAGCTTCAGCATTGCAGACACTGAGAATTAAACCGAACTACAGTTCTTTACATATTGGCAGCAACTCAAAGTGGCATGAACTCCAATCAGTGGATTTTATCACAATTTTTAACAGGATCTGTAGCCTTGTTCTTTTCATTGCAAACAACAGTTGCTTACATAGAGATTTCCTTGACCTTTCCTTGAGGTCAGCTCACACCTCACACAAGCTGTGTGTACATGATGGAGCCCCTGCATGCATACCAGAGCCACTGCGTTCTGTTCTTCGAAATATTCATGGTGTCCCACGTACCATCTTATACAAGAGGGACATCAAACAAAGAAAAATGGAACCAGTGAACAAGCATATCAACAAAACTAAGGATGCACTCTGTTTGCTCTGCTAACTTAGATGGTAAACTCACAACCTTAATTTCCTTATGAGATCAGAACTAATACAACTTTGGGGAAGTCATGGAGAAACCAAGCAAGAGAATGTGATCAAAGCTCCTCAGATGATATACCCCTCAGCTTCCAATCATTTGGAACTGACCACAGTGGCTCATGTTTTAATTGCATTTTGATCTGGATTACTATAATGGTCTCAACGTGCAGCTGCCTCTGAAAAGAGTTTGAAAACTCCAGACGTTCCTGAATGCGGCGGCCCAAGTATTTACTGGAGACAGTTATTGGGAGCACACAGCGCCGGCCGAAGTATTTTGCTGCCTGAGACGGAACAGCTAATGGTGCCCCCCATCCACCCATTCAAGATGCATAGTACCCAAGGCTGGCCAACTTGTTTTGGCAGGTGAGACAGAAAATCACACAAGCATCTCTTCCCCTCCTTGGCAGTAAAAATGCAATAATAATCAAATAATTAACAATTGTGAGTTTGTCAAACTAAAAGGATAAAGAATTGCTGCCCTTCTCTTTCTCTACAGATTGAAGGGCAACATGCTTCAACCCAATTTAGAGAAGCCCAGCTGTGATGGGAACACCACAGCTTCCAGAATGCACCCAGCATTCTCTTCAGGTGCAAGGTGGCCTGCATCAGACAGCAGCAATAAGCAGGTGAGCGGAGCACAGGGCAACAGCCCTCTCATCTGCCACCTGAGGCGAGGGATTCACTTCGCTTCATGGGAGGGCCAGCCCTGGGAGCAAGTGACTCCCCTGTTACAGTAACTTTACTGGCTTCCATTCCATTTCTGGTCCATTTCAAAGTGCTGGTTATGATATTTAAAGCCCTAAATGACTTAGGACTAGATTACCTGATGGCCATCATCATCATCATCATCATCATTATATCCCGCCTTTTGCCCAATACTTGTCTTCCCCAATATGAACTTGCCCAAGTGTTAAAATCTTCAGAATATAATCTTCTCCATAACGTGCCAACATCATAATGTGAGAAGGGGCTTTCTCACTGCCTGTATGCAAGCTCTGCCGCTCCCTCTCTAGGGAGGCCCAGACCCTACCCCTGCAGGCCTTCGGCCAGCAGATGAAGACCTTGTTTAGATAGGCCTCTGATCACTCAGACTGATCACTTTTTCCTGCTGTTGGTGGTAGTTTTATGTGGGTTTTGTTACATTGTAATTTGATAACATTTTATTATCTTAGCAGCCTTTGGCGCTTAGTGAGGAAAGGCAAGACATAGAAATTTAAATAATAGCTAACAAACAAACACAATTTTACTGTCCCATTTCCCCCCACCCCCATCCCCGCAGACCTCTTCCACAGTGGCTTGGTTCAGACAACATGCTAAACAACGCTGCTTAACCACAAAATGGTTAAGCAGCATGGTTTAGTGTGTTGTCTGAACGGGGTCACTGATGGCTATATAAGGCTGGATCAAGCCCTTGCACAATGGGACTCCCCCTCTCCTCCTGTGCACATCCCACCACATGTGCCCCAAATCTGCTCTGGAGGTTCTCCCAACCCTCCGGAGCAGATTTAGGATATGTGTGAGGAACTGCAATCTGTTCCGCCACCAATGCCCTTCCACTGTAGGAACACCACCACAGGATCCAAACAGTTATCTTGGGCAACTGATATACGTTCACTGTAGAAATTAAAGGCAGTATCCAGCTCTGTCATTCCACTAGTGCAAATGATGGTACACTAGTGGAAACTAGGCCCTGAACTAGGCCCAAGGCAAAAATCCAACTAAAGTTCCACTTGAACTGAAAATCTCATCCACAAGGTTAAAATATTTGGGTAACAGGGATCAGATTCGTTTACCAGTATCTGGTATGGCTTTATGGATTACATCAGAAATGAGGATGTCAAAAGAATACCACCAACTTCACACTGAATTATACTGATAGGCTCCTTTTGAAAAATGAGCGTGGAATGTAATTCAATCATTAAAGATCTGTGCTGCCTTTGTCAAACTGTAAGATGTCCCACGTGTTTCTTTGATGTTGTTTGTATGGATTTGCATTACTCACATGAAAATTTAATAAAATATTTTACATATTAACAAAACCCTATAAAGTTTCAATTGTGCAACCTCTTTCACGAGTGGGCCATGTGGTCCACTAATGCGTGCTCTGCTAGTGCAGTGCACCAGCACTTGCAGAAAAGGGCAACTGAAATGATCAAGGGGCTGGAGCATCTCCCCTACGAAGGAGGGTTACAACAGCTGTGGGAAAAAGGAGGCTGACGGCAGACATGATAGAGGTGTACAAAATTATGCATGGTGTGGAGAATGTCGACAGGGAGACAAGAACCCGAGGTAATCCCATGAAGCTGAATAGTGGGCGATTCAAGACAGATAAAGGGAAGTACTTCTTCACATAGTGCATAGTTAAACTATGGAATTCGCTCTCATGTAGTCATGGCCACCAATTTGGATGGCTTTAAAAAGGGGTTAGATAAATTAGAAGAAGAAAACTATCAGTGGCTACTAGTCCAGAGCAGAGGCAGTAAGCCTATGTACACCAGTTGCTGGGGAACATGGGTGGGAGGGTGCTATTGCACTTGTGTCCTGCTTGTAGGTTCCTGATCAAAGGCTGGTTGCCCACTGTGTGAACGGAATGCTGGATTAGATGGACCCTTGGCTCTTCTTATGTTCACTTGCATAACTGAAAGATTTCACAGAGCTCCAATAGTGCGATTTCAAATTTGTGGAATGCACCTGTTGGATACTGCCCTAAGTTCTTGTACTGATACTGTAAGGATATTATACTACTGGCCTATGAACAGCTAAAATGTTGTTTATCTTCCCTTGTTGTGTTTTCACTATACTGCCACGGTGGGCATTTGCCAATTAGTTTCAGATGCATAAACTACAGAAGTACAAGAACAATGTGGCTGCAATTATTCTCCATTCCACACTTGAAACTAATGTTCATTGAATTTAAGGAAGAAGCATTAGCATGAGTGAGGGATCAATAGCCCTTTAGGGCATTTTAAAAGACTTGACCTGCTTCTTTACATCATGGAGCTTTTAATCTCTAAAATGCCTAATAGGCACAATCCAGAACCCAAGAGCACTCAAGGCTCACTGGTATTGATAGAACAATACACACTTAATTTTCTTAGGATTGCATTTACTAAATTGGCAATGCCTCAAGATAGTTTTCTGACCATTTGAAACCTTTATTCCATTACAATATTTTGCCTTTTCTGTCTGCAGGACTATGTACTATAAGGGAAATATTTCAAAAGTAGAATCACACTGTGCATGTAACAACCTCTGGATCCAAGCATTACACACTAGGAAAGTGAAATTTACCTGGCAATTTTCCATGGATAGCTAATTCATCAAATTCATTGGGAAATTTCATGCCTTCTAATATTCTCCCACCAGCTGTTAAAATGTCATACAGGAGCAAGCCAAATGAATAAACGTCAGCTTGTTGGTTATAAATAACATTTCCTCTTGCAACTTCTGGTGCTCTAAATCCTAAAAGAAAACCACACACAAAAACACAGCACAAGTCTTTAATTGTTATGCTTCTTGCCAGGCAGTTGCTGTACTTGTTTTAATTTCAGAATCTTAAATAATGTTAAGTGCCATAGGAATTCAACAAAAATAATAATATTTATGGCCTCGAAGAGACACAGATTTCTAGAAGGCAATTATGAAATGAAGATGATGGACCAGTTAATAAGTATAAGCACACATACACACACAGCCCATCGACCAAAGACGTAACATACACAGGGAAATGGAAGAGTCCCTGAAGGACCTTTTTTGCACAGGGTCTCTATTTTTCACTCCAGGTGCTAATATGTGGGTTAGGGTAGGTATGGAGTCCACAAGCCCAAGCCCAAGCCCAAGCCCAAGCCCAAGCCCAAAACTGGGCAGCGGGAACTGTTGGGTCATGATAGAACTTCTAGGCCAGCCTCTCCAACCTGGTGCCCTCCAGATTTGTTGGACTACAACTCCCATCATCACAATCAGCATGACCAATGGCCACACTGGATGGGAAGGGTGGCCTAGGCTGGCCCATCCTAACGGCAACACTAAAATCAAATTCAGTCAAGACAACACACAAAACACTTGCTAGGACTGGAAAGCATTGTGATTGGAAGGTGCCTGATTAACCCAGCTTAGTAAAAGAAAATGTGTTACAGAATCTCTCACAATTTTCTATTGAATCCTGCTCAGCAATTTGTGTGTGTGTGTGTGTGTGTGTTAAACAAGAGAAAGGACAAGATGGAAGCATGCACATTCATGCAAAAGAACAATTGTGAAGATGAACAATGACCATCACCACCCTCTGGGACCCTGGCAGACTTCCAGAAAGCAGGTGTTATCCAGGTGTGTCAGAGTGAGAAGACGAATCACTTACTTAAAAATGTTTTCCCCTTCGAAAAGGAAAGAGTCAGGTTGGGAAATAACATTTCTCATGCACAGCAGCTGCTTAACCTTGGTACCACAGAGTGACTTGAGGTACCCAGATTTGATTAAAGACTGTTACATCTCTCATACCTGGTGTCCCTTCTGATGTTTTTATTCCCATTCTGCAACAATACTGGGCAATACCATAATCAGCAATTTTAGCAATGACTGCTGAATTGGGATACAGCGTAAAGAGCAGCACATTGTGGGGCTTTAAATCACGATAGATGATCATTGCCGAATGCAGATACCTATTAGGAAATATTAAATGGAAATATTAAAAAGTGAGATGTGTGTATTACAGCAGCCCCAATATAAGTAAAGGTTTGAGGACTCCCCATAATGCAGCTTCGAAATGGGTCAGATGTGCACCCAGGTCACAACACTTCAGACTAATTACAGTTTCAATCTATGCTGAACCCCTTTCCCCTCTGCTGCAGAGGGGGGTGGGGGGTCATTGTGGGTTTGTGACCAACAGCAGCACAAGAGTCTTTGGGGCAATATTGGGCAGTTTCGAACAGTGCGATTCCACAAACTCACATAGCGTTAGCGGAGCTTCATCTATTTTTTTTCTGTTGCACACATGCTTGTGCATTTCACTTGCGCACAACCAGCTGCATAATCGTTATTGCAAAGCATAATGTGAAATTGGTTGTGCAAGCATAATATGCAACTGTATGCACAACTGGGCTTGTGCAAACATAACTTTAGTTGGAGTTTGGAACCTAGCTTCCGCTGGCACAACACCATTTGTGCTAGCAGAATGTCACAGCTGGATATTACCTAATGTCCTACCAACATTTATTCAGGATGCTTTTCACACTTCAGGTTTAGCGATAAGCGCTGAACTCACAGCACGGGAGGGTTACTAACCTTAGCTATCCCAACCACACATTATCTGAAGTCTTTCTTTGTTCCCATTCTGTACCCCATATAAAAAGTGCACCAGCATTTTTTTTAAAAAAAATTACAGTAATATTTTGGACAATAACCCCTAATAAGCATGCCTGTATAGCATACAGCCATCAATGTTGACGGATTCATGTCAGAGTGTCCTGTGTGACTTTAAGTGTCATCAGACGGGAGGGGATTAAAAGGGGGCCATTTTGTGATGGAAAACAGGCTAGAAGGAGCAGGAGGATGCGATAAAACGCTCATTTGATGACGCTCTCTAAGGATTAAACACATTTATTGTGACATAAGCTATGGGCAGTATATTAAATATATGAATACTCTGGTATTTTAGCTTAACGGTCATAGCGTACAATAAAATTAGCTTATATGAAATAAGACTCTATTCAAAATTACTCTACTAAAAAGCACTTTATGTAACTTAAAAACTTGCAGAATCCTACACATGTGTACTCAGAAAGCATTTTTTTTAATGGGGCTTACTTTTAGGTAAGATTTCAGAGGATTATAGCCCATGAATACTAATGAGCAAGAAATGGAGTGAAATTCAAGCCAAGAAATCCATAATTAAATAGGGGAAATGATTTAATAGAAATAGATGGAAACATTTTAAATCATATGCCTCGAAATGAAAAGGCTTTTTAGGGCATAATTCTATGCAAGTTTAGACAGTAAAAAAGTCCATTTTTCTGTTGAAACATGTGTAGGATTGTGGGGTTAATTGTTGTGCTGAAAGAGGCATTTTTGATAGTTTTACCTTAAGCCATCAGCTACATGCAGAGCTATCCTGTGCTGGAGTGTTCTAGTTAGACTTGCATTGTCTTGTTGCAATAATCGATCTAGAGACCCCTTCGAGGCCAATTCCATGACAAGCATCCGGGGACGCACTGCTGCAGCCAGCAAAAATACTAAACTAGGATGATGAAGATGGCAAAGCACTGCAAGTTCCTGGAGACAGTAAAATCAAAGTGAAATGACATAAGTGTTTAAAAGGATTTGCACCCCCCCCCCCATTTTCAACTTTATGATGGGGTGGGTTGGGGGTGGGCAGGAGATCAAAATCGATTTGAGGGGGAAACTCTGTCTTACACACGCAAGGAAGCAGAAATATGGCCTGTATGCCTGGGGTTTACAAACTCTGATTTTGAAGCTGAGAACCAGCACTTCCAACTGGGCCCAGAAACAAATCGGCAGCCACTGCAGATGGAGCAGTAATGGAGTTACATGCTCCATCAGGGTAGCAGCGGTATTTTGAAAATGTTTCTGAACACTGATAGGTATAACTGGGGAGGCATGATAGCACTCTTCAAATACTTGAAAGGTTGTCACACAGAGGAGGGCCAGGATCTCTTCTCGATCCTCCCAGAGTGCAGGACACGGAATAATGGGCTCAAGTTACAGGAAACCAGATTCTGGCTGGACATCAGGAAAAACTTCCTGACTGTTAGAGCAGTACGGCAATGGAACCAGCTACCTAGGGAGGTTGTGGGCTCTCCCACACTAGAGGCATTCAAGAGGCAGCTGGACAAGCATCTGTCAGGTATGCTTTAGAGTGGATTTCTGCACTGAGCAGGGGGTTGGACTCGATGGCCTTATAGGCCCCTTCCAACTCTACTATTCTATGATTCTATGACTGTTCAAAGGCAACCCATCCTAGAACGCTATTACAGTAGTCTAATCTAGACATTCCTAAGACATGAAGAACTGCAGCCAGGTCCATCTACTCCAGGAAAGGGCATAGCTGATAGACTAGCTTAAGACTGTAAAAATAGGGTGACCATATGAAAAGGAGGACAGGGCTCCTGTATCTTTAACAGCTGTATTGAAAAGGAAATTTCATTAGGTGTCATTTTTATGCATGCAGTACCTGGTGGAATTCCCTCTTCATCACAACAATTAAAGCTGCAGGAGCCCTTTCTTCTTTTGTATTTGCTCACGCTAGGCAGGGGGCTTGCAGCTTTAACTGTTGTGATGAAAAGGGAATTTCACCAGGTGCTGCATGCATAACAATGACATCTGCTGAAATTCCCTTTTCAACACAACTGTTAATGATACAGAAACTCTGTCTTCCTTTTCATATGGTCACCCTAGTAAAAAGCATTCCTAGAAACCATCATCATCTGGGCATCCAGGAGGAATGCTGAGTCCCAAAGCACACGGTACTTTACAGACATAGCAAGCAGCTACACTTTAGCTTTTCTACTCTAGACTAAGCATGGGGGGCCCTGATCTCAACCCTAGTGTGGGGAGAGGAGGGCTTTAACACTTCCCTGCAGTCCGAATTTGGATTGCCCCTCCCCCACATTTGCAATTTATATTGCTAAATAGTGATCCATTAAGCAAATGAATCATTTATTACATTTTTTTTACCGCCCAATAGCCGAAGCTCTCTGGGCAGTTCACTCATGCTACAATAGGTGTAGAAGCACTGCAATATTGTAACATACTTGCGGAAACAAAATCCACTGAAGTGCAAATCAGCTCTTGCCTACTGTAATGCTATCTTATTGTTACAAGTTTATTGTTTGGATTTTTTAAAAGTATACAGATAACATATAAATTGGGTTGTTTCTATGCCATCTTGCTACTGGTTGTAGTACAACATACCTAAAATTAAAGAATGTATTATTTGGTACATAATTCTTGTTTTGTAGTTAACTACACCTGCATTGTATCATAAACATAACCCTCACTACGGATGAGAAATATCTTCCCCTTGATCAGTGCATTGGTAATCCATGAAACTGAGCAAAACAAAGCAAAAAAGCAGGACCTTTCTAACTTGCAGATGGGGAATGGGTGAGGAGAAAGGCTTTTCAAATATAGGGGTGGCGGGAGAAAACATGCCACTCGCTTTACCTGATAGTGATGAGCAAACGTAAGTATATAAAAAAACTGCATTTGGGATGTAATATTGCAGGCGCAGAAAGCCCTGTGTAGCATTGGGGGGTGGGCAGTGTTAAAGGCCTCAGTTAATATTTGTCTCCGAATCAGGCCTCCCTCTTAAGTGAGAGCGCAGCCTCATCCAATACAGATTATGCACCTAAACCATGGGATGAATGATCCCCCAACCAATAGTATTTCATTCTTAGAGGGGTTAAATTTGTTAACCTACATCCAGTCCATCACTGCCCTCACTTTCTTTATTTTAAAATAAATAAATAAAATAGCTAGATAGATTTGTGTTTCTTCTTTTTAAGTGCAGAGACCTTTTGTTTTGATGCCTCTCCCAAACCAGCTCTATAAAAACCAAGGTAATTTACTTACTTGTCTTAGAAGCCTAAGAGATGTGTGCTTATTAAAAATCTTTACAGCTACTTCTTCTCCACCATAAGAAGCACGGTATACAGATCCAAACCCACCATCACCTTTTCCAAAAGCAAATAGGATAAGGTATTAGAAATATAGGGACTGTGATCCTTCCCGAGTTTGATGGGATCTGTTTTTCAAAAATGCTGAAAAATTATTTCTCTGTGTTCTAAGTTACAGGTACTCCTCCTTACAGCCCTCCAAGTAGCAATCAGTGCACAATTGAACAAATTAGGGCTCAACAAATTAATAATTAATCAGCACAACCAAACTCACTATTTTATTCATTTCTGAATGAAAAGGCTAGATGGTAAAATATCTACATGTTTGCATCAGGGTGTCCAGTTCTAATAGCCTCATTCTCCTAAAAGAGGTGTACATTGATCCCAATGCAGGATTATTTGGAAAAATCATACATTCCAGCAACATACATGGCTGATGCACGTGACTATTGCTTTTTGCTACACCTGCTCTCCAGGACTGTGCATGTGGCCAACACATCACTGGCATCCTCAATTAAAAGAACGTTGCAAGGTGAAGAACCCCACTAAAACAATCCCACGTGGTTTGAGCAGTCGAAAACTCAACGGCAATTTTGTGCTCATGCCAAGAATGTCAGAAACTCAAATCAGCCACATGCGTATGCAAACTGTGCTGCAAAAAAGTGTAAGCAAATAGACCTGCGAACCAGGAGGATGAGACAGATAAAACTTAGAATGCAATGCTACATATGTCTACTTATTAGAAGTAAGTTTCATCGAATTCAGTGGGCCCAGGTAAATGGATATAGGACTGCAGCCTTAAGCATTCAAAATTGTTTTGAGTGGCAACTGAATCAATTATGCATTACTTAGCTTAATGACATTTCTATCTTCATTAAACAGCCTAAGAATTTCATTTGCATTAAGATATTGCAGTAGACGTTTTTAAAATTAAGCAATTAAAGGCAACGAGCGTAATGAACAATAAGTTGAGGTGGTTGCTAAGCATAGATGTTCTGCTTTGATATTTCTCCCCATATTAATATATGGTTGACAATATGTTGGATTCCTTGCTGCGTTTAAATAAACTTATGTTTTTGACCATGAAAGGTTATGCCATAGCAAATTTGTTAACTTTGAAAGGGGCTACAAGCCTCTTTATCATTTTTAGCTACAGGAAGCAAAGCAAAAAATAGTAGTTACCAAGGAGAAATTCTGGAATTTGGTCAAATTCTAGTTCGTCATTGTTCAACATGATATTTCTAGGCAAATCTGCCAGGATCAGATCTGGAGCAATCTGGGCTATTGGAACGGTAGATTTCGGCTTATCTGGATTTACCAAGAGGTCACCTATGCGGAGGAAGATTAACAGAGACACAGAAGTGGAACTGAATGAAAGTTCAGATAATATATTTCACCCATTATTCTGTGCATCACTACTTCAACTATGCTTAAATTGTGCACCATAGAATAATAAATGTCACGTGTTTCCCCAACATAGTAAGTGGTACCACTTTCCCTCCGAAACACTTATGTAAAGCACCAATCTACTGTCAAATGTCATGTGGACAGAGGGCTTGTGTAACGTGAGAGTGCTTGAAACATGAAACTTTGTGGAGTTATAACTGAACATATTCATTCTACAATTTATTTATTAAGTTATTAAACTTATGCACAGGTCCACTACAGCAGATAAGCAGAGATTTAAAACAAAAGGTAAAGCAATTCCCAATCCCCCACCTGTCTCTTCCTGTCCATACTGAGTAAGTGCAAGTGAAGGCAATATGAGTTACTTCTGAGTAGACATTATCAGGTTGTTTTCAGCAGGTCAGCGGAGCTTTAAAACAAAAGGCAAAGCGATTCCCAACCCCCCATCCCTCCCTTCCTCCCATAATGAGGATGTGCAATTGAAAACCATGTGATTTACTTCTGAGTAGATATCTTTATCCGGGCTGTTTTGAGCTAGTTGTTCCTCGAGGACATTACTCTTATGTATTCCTGTGCAGAAGTGGAGATCTTAAAAAAGGAAAAGTCAACCCAAAAGCAATGTGTTGACTTTCTTGGGAGTAAGGCTCATTTGGGAAAAAACAAAACACGATCAGCCTCTCTCTGGGTCCACCCTTTGCTGATGCAACTTTCCCTTTCTCCTCACAGAACTGTTCCCCTCAGGTGCTGCTAAAGCCAGTAGCACAAGTTGACTCCCAAACTGCACTGAAGACAGAGTAACGGGGAAATCTGTCACAAAACGACAGATTGCAAAAATGTGTTTTTTATGGCATGAAGACCCAGGATTAATGCAGATTAGGGGTTACGTCATATGTTACATCCATGTGTGAGGCACAGCAGCACCAGAGTAAACCACCTGTCAGTGGTTCCCAATTGGTGGTCCGCGGACCCCAGGGGGTCCATGTAACCCATCCAGGCACCATTCACCTATTAGCTCTGCAAGGTCCACATTTTAATAAAAGAAAATATGCCATCTCCTGCACTCCGTTTGCTTCGGCGGTGACGTCATGCGCAAAAGCACCTGCGTGATTTAGCGACTAGCTTGAGAGATTACTTCCCTGCACCTAATCCTGAAAACTCATGGAGAAGGAATCCTTTTGAATGTAGTGATGTACAACTAACAACTCTGTCTGCGGAAGAGCAAGATGCACTTGTTGACGTGACTTGTGATGGTTCATTGAAATCATTTTTCAAAGAATATAGACTGGACCAATTCTGGGTGAAGGTTTTTCCTGATTATAAGAAGTTAGGGTGAAAAAGCTTTGAAACATCTAGTTCCCTTTTGTTCCACATATCTTTGTGAACAAACATTTTCGACATTTTGTTATATGAAGAACAAGCACAGAAATTGGCTCGATGTTGATCCAGATTTGAGATTAAAAGTAGGAAATATTGAACCGGATGTGGAAGGGATTGTTCAGGACAAAGAGAGGCATGATTTCTCCCATCACATTTAGGCTTAGTAGACATGTCAAAATTTGTTCAATTGTAAACTAGATGTTACTAAAATTAAATTTGTTTTTATATTCCAAACGAAATCATTGTCATTTTTGCGTGGTAATATCACAAATTTTATGGTCTGTTTTTTAGTATACCTAAAATCCTTTGCTTATTAGGGACTACCCCTTATTTTTTTCCAAAAAATTGCTTCGCACAGGTAACTACCATAGAGATAACAAAATTTTCAAAAGTTCCTTGAGGCCATGGCTTGGCATTTGAAAAACAAGGGGTCTGCAGTACTTAGCTAATTGGGAACCACCACTGCCCTATGTAGATCCAGCCTAGAGGTCAATAGAGACTTGACTAGGAATTCTCGGAAAGCCTCTGTAGACGGATCCTGAATTAGTCCTCTGGAACTGTCTCACAACTAAATGAACAATAGCAGCAGGGTATGGGTGGAATTATTTACTCATCACTATATTATTAATATAACCAATTAGGCTTATTATTCATTCTTAAAAACGCTAGGATATTGATGATAATAGACATGCATTTATCTACACGTGAAAAACTATTTCAGGATAGCTTTTTTAAGATATACCTTCTTCTGCTTTTTTAAGTAGGTCATCAAGTAGTATTTTCTGATGTTCTTCACCATCCTCAAAACTATACAATGCCCATTTTTTCAGGAGTGTTTCTCCTTCGCCACATACATCTACTTCTAGTAAGCCAGGAAACCATTCTTCCATAAGAGAATCGATATGATCGACAACTTGCCCCAAGAGGATACAACCTAAAGAGAGCCAAGAAAATGTTGTTAGAATGGTGGTGTGCTACATCTACAGTTATAAATATACTATATGTTTTGTTTAAGTGAAAAATTGTCAAAAGCCGCCCCCCTCCCACCAGGTTCTGATGCAAGCCTAACCTTTTCTGCAAGAAGGCACAGTAATTTTTAGGAAACTGTTTGGAGTATTTTCAAAAACCGCAGATTCCACCAAACAGTAGGCTTCTGGGGACCAGTTCAGGTATATGCCTTGTCTCCAATACATCCGGTTAGGACGAAGAGCTCGTTCTAGAGACAAAAAAAGAAAAAGGGTTGCTTTGTAATGCTTTTTTCCTGCTGTGAAACATAACTGGTTATTTTAAAAAGTGCAGGACCCTCTCACCGGTGTGTTGCTATAATTTCATTACATTGCTGTTGGAATGTGTAAAGCATAAGCACAATAGCCACTGCGTGTTTGCAAGTAACACACTGCATGTTTACAAGTTTGCAAGAGGTGAGAACACACATAACCTCTCATGAATCATCTGGGAAAACTTAAGTTAAATCATGACTCATTGGGTAAACAAATCCTTAGGACTAAGGTTCAACTACAACACATTAAAAAATAAGGAAGAAAGGCTACAATCCTCTAGCAACTTACTTGGAATTAAGGCCCATTAAACTCAAGCGAGGTACTTTTGTATGATTGTGTTGTACCATTGTGCTGTAAGTAATATGAAACGAGCAACTTCGGGTATTTAATTCTTTTCCTCTCCCCTCACCCCCAATTTTAATGAGAATTTTGACATCTTGGGAAGCTGCTTTGTACTAGGTCAGACGACTTGTTTAGAAGAAGATTTTCAAACTAGTTTAAGCTAATTGTGGTTAGAAAAGGTGTATTATGTCTGTACCATGCTGTTGTGGACTTCGATAATAGTTATGAGCTATTGGGTGAAAGAAGAAAACCTCATTTGGATTAAAATACCTGTAGCACAATTTAGCCAAAGTCAATCACTTCTTCCTATTTTTTTAACCATCTTCCAGCATTTATTTTGACATTCTGGACCCTTTTAAAGTTCTAGCTAAAAATAAAGATATGATTTGATTTCAAAATGTATTCCTGCATTGAGCAGGGGGTTGGACTCGATGGCCTTATAGGCCCCTTCCAGCTCTACTATTCTATGATTCTATGTAGCTCAGTTTTATCTACTCTGACTAAAGGGAGGGGCCATGGCTCAGTGGGAAAGCACATGCTTTGCACGCAGAAGGTGCCAGGTTCAATCCCTGGCATGGAAAACTTCCTGCCTGACACACCGGAGAGCCACTGCCAGTCAGTGTCGACAATACTGGGCCAGATGGACCAATGGTCTGAGACTTAATCAAAGGCAGCTTCCTACATTCCTAAGACTGGCAGGGGCTCTCCATTTCCCATCACTTGCTACCTTGATCTTTTTAACTGGAGATGGCAGGAATTCCATCTAGGAACTTCTGCATGAACTTCCATTAACACACTGTAAAATATATCATAAATAAACAGAAAATGCAACAAATAAATCAAGATTTAAATGAGAAAAATATCTTTAAAACACCCAAGTCAGCAGTTTCAATACTCGACTTCCAAGTTACTCAAATGTCTAATCAATATCACAGCAGAAGAGAGAGAAAAGTGATGTATTTTAAAAGGGTAAAATCTTAACACGAATAGATGCAAAATAAATGGTAGTTTGAGGGTTTAATAATTTGTGAGTCTGACAGTGCCATCTTATACATGTCAACTCAGAAGAAAGTCCCACTGAGTTCAGTGGGGCCTACTCCCCTAAGCGGATATAGGACAAGTTTCAAGTAGCACATTTGTTAGCCTATATTTTGCAATGGGTTTGCAAACCTGTTATCTGGAGAGGAGGAGGGCCAGAAAGACAAAGATTTCATAAGAGCATTAGAAAGGTACTACAGCTGGCCAATGTGTGATCATCACAAGCTCCCTCATTCAAATATACAGTTCATCTTACTATCTTAAGGTTTAAGAATAAGGGAGCAATTTTATGGTGAGGTCCGTAAAGCTCCAAACTCAAAGGATTACGGGCATCCTATGCAGAGCGGGAGGAGTAGCAGAAGGGATTTTTGCCTCCGTGCTCCTCCAGCTCTGCATTTTGACTTGAAGGGCTTTTTTGTCCACCTAGCTGGGGTGCATCAGAACAGGAGAGAAGGCAGCTGGGGAGGCCTCAGGTATGTTATATCTTGGCACCCCAGTCGTCTCCTCTCCCTGCCCACTGGCATCTTCCCTTAACCCCATCTCTGAGGTCACCTTTGGACCTCAGAGTCAGCTGCAAAGGGGAAAGGGCGGATCCCTGGATCTGTGGTTTGGATCCAGGAACCCAAATTATCCTACGCCCCCCCCCCCTGTAGAGGGGCCATAGGATTGCTCCCTAAGTGGTCGCAGACCATCACTCCAGTCCTGAAACCCACAAGGCTGAATGGCAGAGATGAATCCAAACAGTGTAATACCAACTTGCTAAGACTCATAGTATCCCCTGCGTTTCTGGATCCCTAGATAAAGGTTCCACATCTCTCACACACACACACACACACACACACACACACACACACACACGGGCTTTTGTATGTTTATTGAGCAGATCTAGTTGTTGAACCAAGTTCCCAAAAGTAGATTGCTTTTCCAGATCAAGATGAAAATCTGAGCATTTCAAGTAACAACAGCCTGATCCTATGCCTGTGTATACTTGAAACGAGTAAAAAAGGTCCCAACGAGTAAAAAAGGACACTCAATTTCCTGTGACTTGTTCAGTGTAGCTTATAGCTTGACCCTTTGTCTCTCAGCTCTGATGCTGTAACTGTAACACTAATTAAACAAAAAAGTCTAAATGACAAAGATCGGTGAACTTTCAACAAAAAAACAATACCCAAACCAAATGGCACGGGCAGTAAATCAGTCTGTCAGCATTTTCCTCTAAAGGCCCTCTGAAACAGGTTTAATCATGTTTTTGCTGCCAATTGGAAGGAGAGCAGTGATGGAGCAAGGTGGAAATGAATGTACCTCTTCCTGAAAGCATATAAGGAGAAACTTCTAGCAACCTGTTTATTAGCCTGGACCAGAAACCCATGGGGAAATATGGCATCTCATACAGCCTAATGATGATTTCTGAGTTTTCACAGTGAGGTAACTCTATTACAGGTCGGTGATCCGACAAGCTGGAAGAAAAAAGAAAGAAAGTAGTTTTTAATTCCACTGAATTTACTTTTTGACAGCAGGAGTTGGGAGCAGCTAGAATGTACAAAGAGTATCTTCCTTGAGTGTTCTCTAGTTATGACTAATGGACAACTCTAAACTGCCCCCCCCCAAAAAAAAACACCCCCAAACAAACAGGGGAAAAAGCCATGAATCTCTGGAACTATATTTCCTTGATACAGGTATGCTTTCAGGTCTTTATTTACCTGCTTGGAACAAGGAGTTGATCTTCTCCTAGTGGTAGTGCAATCTGGAACTTCTCCAGAAGTTTGAAGTACTGCGACATGTAAATCTTAGGAAATTTGCTTTTCTTTAGCAGGAATGTCTCTACATCGGAACGCTTTATGATTCCCTTTGGGTATTTAGGAAAACCTTCAACCTTCACTGTCAAGATCTAGGGAAGAAAAAGAGCTCACTAACATTTCTAGTCTTTTTTTGGGCTTAGTTTTAGAGGGAAGTTGCATATAACATTTTTAAAATATCAAGGAAATTCTGAAATCACCCTGTTTTTATCCCAAAAGTATCTCTACCTCTGTATGACTGTACAAACAACAACAACAGATTCTGTAAGTTTGCAACTGAAGGTGGCTGTGCATAGAGCTGAGTGGCTGGCCCCTGTGCTGTTAATAAGAAAACTCCCCCCTGCCCCAGAAGCAATGTTAAACTTTCAAGTGTCTTTTAAAAAGAAATTGATAAGGGACAAGCGAATGGGTAAAAGGGTTCATGCAGCATTTTAAACACAAAAATGCAAACAGTGTGCTTGAAGCACAGGATGAGCAAGACTATCTGCTGAGCCGGTATTTGATTCAGGGTTACGCATGTCTGCCGTTTCAGTTGCAAAGTTAGGCTCACCCTGCATTTTAGATCTGCCTTCACCTAGGGTGACCCTATGAAAAGGAGGACAGGGCTCCTGTATCTTTAACAGTTGCATAGAAAAGGGAATTTAAGCAGTTGTCATTTGAATATATGGAGAACCTGGTGAAATTCCCTCTTCATCACAACAGTTAAAGGTGCAGGAGCTATACTAGAGTGACCAGATTTAAAAGAGGGCAGGGCTCCTGCAGGTTTAACTGTTGTGATGAAGAGGAAATTTCACCAGTTCCCCATATGTATAAATGACACCTGCTGAAATTTCCTTTTCAATACAACTGTTAAAGATACAGGAGCCCTGTCCTCCTTTTCATATGGTCACCCTACTTCACCCTTACTTTGAAGGCTTCATAGTCCATTATTCAGGGAAAAACATTCCTTTCAGGATTTGTGTCAGCAGTGAGAGTGAGATGTAGGAGCAATAACTATGCATGGGCTGAGATGGGTGAACACAGGCAGCATCTGTTATTGGTTACAGCTAGGAATGTAGCAAAAATTTGCCCGGGTTTGCGAGGGCAGAAGACACCCTTGGGTCTGAACCTCACAGGCCCAGGCGGACACACCCAGTGCTGAGGCATACCTGCACCCAAGTGCTCACAAGCCCCCCAAGAGCTTCCGGATCGCACCCTTTTCTGGATTGCGCATTCCCCTCCCCCCAATAGGGGTCTCAAAGGCCCTATTAACACATGCATTAATGCTTTTAAGGCCCCCATCAGCTGGTCTGGGGTGGGGGAGAAATGTGTGATTTCCCCTGGTTGTGCTTTTTATACTGTATTTTGTATTTGTGTTTTTAAACTGTTGGTCGTTTTATTATGGTTTTAGTTTTTGTGAACCACCCAGAGAACTTCGGCTATTGGGCGGTATAAAAATGTACTAAATAAATAAATAAATAAAAACGAATAAAATTGCGTATCCCCCCGCTAATGGCGGCCTGAAAATGGCCACAGAGAGATGGAACTGTGTATAAAAGCATGATCTGACATCAAAGTCCCCAATCCTGCACACGTAAGGTGTCATGATGTTGTCTCTGCCTTCCGAGATCCCAAATGAGAAGCTGTTGAGAAAAGTGGGGCCTGAATCTAGAAGCTACATAGTCACTTGCTCACAAAAAGTGAAGATAAATTTGGGTAAGAACAGGATGTGGAAATGAGGTGGAACAGAAAGTTCTACATTTTGGAAAACACATAAACTGACCTGTGCCATGATTTTACACAGCCATTTAGGGTCAACAAAATATAAGTCTCTTAGCTGAAGTGCTGGATCTTGAAAATGGAGCAGAACACCTGGGTGAAGAGTAGTGCAATTAATATATATAAACACATTCGGTACATATAGAAAATATTATGGCTTGGTTAATACATGGTAGATACCAGCCTTTTGCTTATCGAAGGACAGGAAGTGCCTCGTAGACAGTTACCAGAAAAACAAACACATCTATGTTTTTGCTTTGTATTGCATTTTAGATTCCTAATGCATTACAGACACATTGGGCAGCATCCAATATAGCTGCTCTTTTTATACAATCGGCATAACACAGGGGTAGGCAACCTTTTGGGGTCATGGCTGAGTGTTTAATTTTTAAAAAAATGTTAGCTGTTTTTATATTTTGCTGGTTTTATATTTTGTATATTGATTTTTAATGTTTAGTCTTTTAATCTTTGTAAACAGCCCAGAGAGCTTTGGCTATGGGGCAGGATATAATAAATGTAATAAATAAATAAAATAAATAAAATGGCAGCCATGGGAGGCATGGCAAAGGACAACACATGCCCAAGATACTGAGCACAAGGAAGATAGAGTACTGAGTCCCAATGAACTATCCATTTAAACGGATACTGTTTTATACTGTAGTTTTTATATTTTTGATGGTTTTAAATTTTGTATACTTTTTAATGTTCACTGCTTTTAACTTTTGTATATAAATTTAATAAATAAATAAAATAAATAAACAATTCATTTGAACCCAGTTTTCAGCACCAACAGAAACTTATTTCACAGCAATCCCAGTTGCTGGTAAGAAAATGCATTAATTAATTTAATTAATTTAAAAAGTGGGAGGAGTAGGGAACCTAAGAGGGAACCAAAAAAAGGTGCCCAGGAGCATATTAGTGCCCACAGGCACCTAATTCCAGGCAAGCCCACAGTGCAACGGCTGAGGGAGCTAAGAAAATTCAAAAAGCTTGGCTGCCTGAACCAACCCAAGTAGCTAGCTTAAGAGTTTATCACAGAACATAAAATGCAAATGTGGACCAATTCTGTGTATTGCCCATCGAAGGTTGAAGACCACAGTATTTGAAATAGCACATTACCTGATTCATTCAAAAAGTGAACAGCGTGGGGGAGCTCATTTTCATCCAACTGCAACTTGTTTTCTTGCACCAATTCAAATAACCGCTTCTGGTCAATCACAGGAAATTCAATCGGAACGTTTGTGCGCTCCTCTAAAATTCTCTTCTCAAGTTCCAAATAGCTGTCTGGAATTAACTGCCCAACAACCGGCTGGTCCCTGATCTGCAGAACAAAACGTAATTTTGTTCAGATATTTTTATGAAAGCCTTAGTGATGGGTCAGACTTCCCTAGCTAGGCTTGAAAAAACAACAACGCACCATTTCTCCTAAAACTGGAGAAATACTTTGGTTCAATCTGTTTCCAGTTCCAAGCCAAGTTAGACCCCATCACATTCTCGATGTCACTGGGAATGTAATAGGATATAATTTATCACGCACCCCCGTGATGAGATGCCCAAACTCCTCACTACCAATCTTCACCCACCTATCGGTTGGCCCAACATTTAGCCTGGCTTGCTACCATCGCAGCAGCTGGGTGAGGGATGCTCTCCACCACCCCCCCGCCCCCTGCTCTCTCTCTCTCTCTCTCTCTCTCTCTCTCTCTCTCTCTCACACACACACACACACACACACACACACACCAATGCCCTGCTTGCTGCTACGTGATTGGGGCAGGATCTACACTACTGCTTTACAATGGTTTATAACAGTAGTGACAACTGTTTAAGCCCAGGACATACTCCATACACAGTTTTCAAACCATTTTCAAAGTTTCATATCCTGCTTGGTGTAGCTCTGGCCTGGTACTACAGAGCACTAGCAAATGTCACTTTCCCAATATTACTTATCTCAGTAGTTATGGCTTGCAGCCAGAGCAGATGCCCAAGGGGGAAGGGAAAGAAACCTCCCTCACGCCCCTGCCACTGCCAGAGCAGCAAGAGAGGAAAGCAGGTGGGTGAGAAAGAGAAGGAAGGTGTCTGGAGGTACGCAAGTGTGTAGGTGGGAGGGAGGACTTCTCCTACTCAGGTTGGAATCTGAAAAGGTTTCAGAGTTATAATAATCAGCCCACGTTTTTATTTATTTATTTCTATACTACTTTTCATTAAAAAATAACCATCATCCCAATGTGATTCACAAGATAAAAATAACACCATAAAATACCATAAAACCAGTCAATAAAACAGCAGTAAAACAATAAAATATTATTAAAACAACAAGGGAGAGCTGGCAATGCTACTGGCCAGGAAATTGAAATTAAAATAACTGAGGCGGCGCTGGCAACGCAGTCAGGAAATGCCTGGGCAAACTGTGCCTTAAGTTGTCAGCAGAAACTCTGCACATTAGGGAATGGCCTTATCTAAGGGCGGGGGTGGGGAAGGAGATCACTCCAAATGGTGGGTGTCACAACAGAGAAGGTATCTGGAGGCAAACATAATGTGAGTTGGAAATACAAAACTGGGCAAATCAGCCAACACTTCATAGAACTGCCAATAAGCAGGCTATTGGGACCGTGCCCTCCCTCCGTTCAGCCTCTACTCTTCTGCATGCAAATTCTGTTACATCCACAGCTTCCCTTGACCAGGGCCAACTTTGGTGCAGATATTGTTTTGAACACTGGTTAAAAAGCAAGGGTGGGGAGTATGTATACACTCAGAAGGGAGAGGCTGGGTTAAGGCAGCATACAAGCCCATTGCCCACTCCTGCTCCCTTAACCACCATGGTTAAGGGGTACAGTTGCACTGATGGTCATGTTCTTGCAAGTTAAAGGGCTACACTAAGTGTATATGCCTGGGGTATTTTTTTAAGAGATGAAAAGCAAGGAAACCATCAAAAGCATAAAAACAACAACATCCATTTAAAACAACTATTCTGGGGTCAGTTAAAACAAAACAAAACTCAGCATGTTGTTCACTGCCTGGGAGAAGAGAAAAGACTTGACCTGGCACCGAAAAGATAACAAATGTTGGCGCCAGGCGAGCCTCGTTGGGGAGATCATTCCATAATTAGGGGCCACCACTGAAAAGGCCCTCTCCTTTGTTGCCATCCTCTGAGCTTCCCTCGGAGTAGGCACTTGGAGGAGGACCTTAGATGTTGAGCGTAGTGTACGGGTAGGTTCATGTCCGGAGAGGCGTTCTGTCAGGCCCTTGTCCGTTAACATTTTCCAGGCATCATACAGTCCAATGGAACAAACAGCTTCAGAAATCACTTTTAATAGCATTCTGATATTATCTTATATTTACTTAGTTAAACGATCTTATTTTTGACACTGTTTGCTTTATTCAAAAACACAACTTTTAAAAACACTTCTTTTAACTTTCCTTGCTACTTAGTTATCTTGGGTTAATCTTTGGCACGTAACAGTGCAGTTTCCCATAATGTCACAGACTTCAATGAGAGCTGTCTAGTTTCCAAAAGTCACACACAGAGGAAATCAATCTCCCTTGTGTTTTGATCCACAGTATCAGCCACATCTTAACAGAAAATGAGAATATGTTTTATGTCATGCAAATTTAACCATCTTGTACATCTGTATGATTTATTTTTACTGATATGTCAGACAACTCATGTGATGCAATACTAATATTAGAAGCCTAGCTTCAAATGTCTTCACACACATTACTTTACCGGGATGCCTTCCATCGCTTACAATTGTTCATCAGCCTTTATAGCTGTACCTGTAAAATGACAATTTATGAACTTCCTTTTTGTTGCAAGGATACGAGATCAGGATTTTATAGTAAAGTGCATTGAGAAGAACAACAAATTCACATTAAGGATTCTGAAGAATTCACATTGAAATTGCGTGGTAACTGTGATTGATAACACCATAAAGCTTTGATACAAATGTGCAAGCTTTAGAGAACGAAGCACTAAATCAATCAGTTAAAACCTTTCCTAAGTGTGTACACATTTTCTAAAAAGTGACATGGCTTACTTTGAAATTCAGACTCTCTTTTATGATGGTTTTTCGAAGTTTGGCCATAGCCTCAGATTCTTCTGTAGCGTTCACAAAATGATAGTCTTGGATTGCTGGAAAACCCCTCTGATTCATCAGTTCCTTGGTAATTTTACTGACACAGGCTTTTCGCTGTTTCTCACTAGAGATGTCTAAATGAGTACCAATGAGGATGACAGGTGAGGATGATGCTCGGGCCTGCAAAGCATAATGGATGACAAAGCTCAGATTAGGATGCTTATCCAGTACCCATCATGCTTAGGTTTGGGTGGTCTTGCTGATTTGGTCCACCTCGGAGCTCAATAACAGTGCCAACGTTAGGCAATGCCTTCTTCTCTCTGGCCTTCCTTTGTCTCACATCAGTCCGCTGGTCTCTGTCCACCACTCTGCCGCTAAGATCATCTTCTTGGCCCGCCGCTCTGACCATGTCACTCCACTTCTGAAATCTCTTCATTGGCTTCCAATTCACTTCAGAATCCAATATAAACTTCTCCTACTGACCTTCAAAGCTCTTCACTGCCTAGCTCCTGCCTATCTCTCCTCTCTCATCTCACACTATCGCCCCGCTCGGGCTCTCCGCTCCTCCGATGCCATGCTTCTCGCCTGCCCAAGGACCTCCACTTCCCTTACTCGGCTTCGTCCTTTTTCTTCTGCTGCCCCTTACGCCTGGAACGCTCTTCCAGAACACTTGAGAACTACAAACTCAATCACTGCTTTTAAGACTCAGCTCAAAACTTTTCTTTTCCCTATAGCCTTCAAATATTGAGTTTGTTCTGACTTTACACTGTTGGTTTTGCCCTACCCTGTGCCTGTTTACACTTCCCTGTGCCTGTTTGCATTCTCCTTCCCTCTTTATTGTTTACTACAACTTATTAGATTGTAAGCCTATGCGGCAGGGTCTTGCTATTTACTGTGTTATCTGTACAGCACCATGTACATTGATGGTGCTATATAAATAAATAATAATAATAATAATAATAATAATAATAAGATGGGCCTCAGTTGTTTAAGCCAAACACTTTCAAAGGCTCTTGAATCCTTGTCCACTGCAGGAGATTCTGGGGTTTATTCTAAGTGGATTCTCACTTCGGGGTAGAAGGTGATTGGGTGCCAGTCAGGCCTACCAGAGGCTGCCCTCGCTCTACACGAGGGTGGGGAACCTGTGGCCTTCCTGATGTTTTGAGACTCCAATTCCCACCAGCCCCATCCAGCATGACTAGGGATAATGGAAACTGGTCCAAAACCTGGAGGGCCACAGGACACTCACCGCTAGAATGAGACCAACAGTTCCCTGAGGATGTGCCTCGCAATGAAATATTAGAAACTGGAGGCCAGGTTTTTAAGGGCCTTTGGGCAACACACCCTCAATGGGTCCCTCCCTCAGGGAGTCTACTTTCTCACCACCATTGCCACCAGCTGCTATTGCTCATTCTCCTATTTCTCATCATTGCTACTGCCTGCTTGACTGGCAGGGAGCAAATAGGCAATGGTATCTAGTATTTCTCCTTCTCCCCACCACTGTTGTCTGGGCCAGAGTGAGAGCCAGGTAAACAAGCATGTTGCAATGATGAAGAGAAGGAACAAGTCCTCTTCTCAGTGGGCCGTCAGCAGGTGTTCAACTATGCCTGCCCTCGATGCCGCCTCTGCCAGCTGTAATGTAGCTGTCCTACATTAGTCATAGAATCATAGACATGGAAGGGGCCTTGGAGATGATCTAATTCAAGCACCTGCTCAGTGCAGGATGTAAATACAGCATCTCTGACAGATGCCCATCTAGCTTCTGCTTTAACGTCTCCAGTGAAAAAGAGCCCACCACCTCCAGAGGCACCCTGTTCCACAGTTGAAAACGCTTACTACTGGTTTCTTTCACTGGTTAGCCAAAAGTGGCTTCACTGCAATTTCAGAACGTTGGTTATAATTCCACCCTCTAGAGATATACAGAACAAGTCTGACCCATCTTCAATGTGACAGCTCTTCAGATATTTGCAGACTGCTACCATGTCAGCCCTTAAATCTTCTCTTCTCCAGGCTAAACATATCTAGCTCTTCCATTAAGGAACCTTTGATAAGTTTCTGGGTTTTACAGATACCACGGGGTTCCTATGAGCAAAGTTTGAAAGTCACATCTGTAAAAGCACGTCCAAGTCCAAGACACTGTCCAGGTCTTTCCCCAAGCTCAAATTGGCAATTTTCTACAGTTTTTCCTCAGAAGTGATTGTTGAGACCTTCAAAAAAAAGATCTCAAAGGTTCTGGGACAGCTACTATTTTCCCCCAGGTGACTTTCTGCTGTTTGAGCACTCAAAAGTTGTAGAGACAGCTACCCTGCACAGACATTATGCCTGAACAGGAATCAGCTAAGAATTTAGGGGGCGCAGGGAGGCATACACACTAGCCCTGACCCTAGCCCCAATTTTCGTGTGCATGCCAGCCTTGGGCTTCTATGCATCTTTGTGCAAAAGCTTCTACTCATGGAGGCTTCCAGTTCCTTTCATATGAATATGCAGGGAACTCTCCTTCTGACCTTCCTGCTCAACATGGGATGACTGAGGATATTGGCATCAGGGCTGGCATGCATGGCCCTGTGACCCTGTTTTGTGTTCAGGTAGAAGGCGTGAACAAGGCTAGAGATGAGACAGCGGCAAAGGAAGGATCTCAATGACAATTTCCAGGCGGCAGGGCTACTGACAAAAACCAAAAAATGCTTTCGTACTATGTTCTTTAGTTTTTATACATATTCACAATTCCAATGCCAAATTCCCCTTATTTACTAAATTTAATTTTACTGGAGTTAAGTACCACCTCCAAACCAATTTATAATAATTTTCTTTTATCCTTACTATGTTCTTAAACATGTTCTTATACAGTGTTTGTAAGGTCACAGACAGACTTAAAACGCTGTATAACACCATCATTTCAAGGTCTACTTATACATAGTTTACCTTGATATTAAACAGCCATGGCTTCATAGCATCCACTTCAGCCTCTCCTTTGCTAAGATCATAAACAGTAAGGTACAGAGCTCTCTGGGTCATAAAGTGGGGGTGAGCGCTGTAGAATTCCTCCTGGCCTAAATAACAACAAGATGTTTCATTATTTATTTATTCATTTGTGATATTTACATACCGCTTAATATAGGCGCTAGGAGTCCAGATTAGACAGAAGAAAGTCCAAACACTCAAGAATCCTGTGACTTCTGAATGATGTTTAGAAAAATAACCTGATCTGTGCTCCATTATTCATATGCATATATTTGTAAAGCCCAGAAGGGCTCCGGTTTCTCTTTCCTTTGCAGCACTTCCCAATGCTGAACAAGATCATTTTTAATATTGCAAAGTGTTTTGTATGTTTAAGAGAAGAATCAATTGAAGGAAAAAGGGGAAAGGAAGGTCTGGGCTAAGGGCACTGCTCTGTCATGTGCACATAACCACTCTTTGGAACCTGGCAATTATCCAAGCCCTGGACCACGTAGGCTCACAACATGCATTAATTAACCCACATAAAATCCAGAAAATAGCTGTGCAATTGTAGTCTAAATTTACAAAAGCTTAAAAACATGATGTGCAGCGGGGTTGAAAGAAGGATAAGCTGTGAACCCCTTTTCCCACCATGCATAAGTTTTACGAAAACAGGGATCATGTGGCACCTTGAAGACTTTATTTATTACAATTTTTTTTCTGCATACAATTTCGTGGACACTAACTGCCCACTTCTGATGCATCTGATGAAGTGGACCATGGCTATGAAAGCTTAGGCTAGAATAAATTTGTTAGTCTTTTTATAGTCTACTAGCTGATATGCCTGGCGTTGCTCCGGTCCATAAATAGTGTTTACATTATATTTTATATTATGGTTTTATACTGTTTTATACTTTGAATGTTCTTAATTTTTGTGAACCGCCCAGAGAGCTTCGGCTATTGGGCGGTATAGAAAAGCAATAAATAAATAAATAAATAAATAAATCATCCACTCTCGCCCCATATTAAATGTCCGTGTGAGGGAAATACCTGCAAAGTCCCAGACGTTTAACACAAGATCTTTCTTTACTTTGCCCTTCACTGGAACTCTCCAGTCATTCACATCAATTCCAACCGTAGCGTTCTGAATCCCCAAATCGGGTCGTTTGGATTTCATTAGCTGTTGTAACAGTGTAGTTTTACCACTGCCAGTATTTCCAACGATCATGAGCTTCATCCGGTTATAAGGGACAGCCTTCTTCAAACGTTGTTGAAGAAACCTGGAATATGGGGACAGAGTGGGGGGAACCTTTGTAAGAAAATCATATATATATTTTAAAAGTCTTCATATATAAAGGATTCTTCCAGGTGGCTTTTAGTGTGCAATTGCCCTGCTTCAAATATGGAATTGAGGGGGGGAGGCTTCCAACCAGCCAAACACTTCCACCACCAGCAGCCTGTGGCGTGGCTGGGAGGAGGAATTTAGCCCAACCAGAGCTTAGCATAATGTCCAAACCCCCAGATCAACTGTGGTTAGTCCTAACTAGGGCGATTTGAAACAAGCCAACTTCAAATCATGGCTTGTTTCAACGGTTGAGCTGGGTTTGGAAAGCATGCTAAGTTGTGGTTGGGCTAAAGAAGAAGTGATTCCTCTTGACCATGCCAGAGGAGGAGAGGGGAGTACATGAGCCCAAGGCTCAACTAGGTTCATTCTCTTCTATTGTTACATCTGAAAGTGGACAAAGAAACTCATTCTGAAAGCAAAACAGGCAATGAGGGCATTGTTGGTAACGTGCCCCTCTCTGAGGTAGAACAGGCAGAGAGAATGCCCATCTGAGGGTGGCAGCTTTGCCCTACAATGGGTGCACTTATGAAAAGGCGCCTGAAGGGCCCTACTCCCCTGAGGACGATCACAAAAGTCACAAAATTTAAACAAAAATAAAAACAATAACCAGAAAGATAGAAAAAAAAACTTTGATAGAAGAGAGAAAAGAATAAAACCTCAGCTCTTTTGTTAAAAAAAGACGCTAATCAGAGTGAATGTCAAGAGAAGCTCGCTACACGGCAAACACTCAATTGCAGCTGAAAGAGAACTGAGGGAGAAAATAGAAACCCGCTTGGAACATGCGCACTGGGGGTGGGTTCCTGCTCAAATTCATCAGCTTCCCGAATCGAGGCTCTGCACAGGCACAGAGCCCATATGTGTGATGCATAGAGAGCACAAAGAAGAACTATTCATATCTTTGAAAGGTTAAAATAAAAACAACAGCAAAGGAATGTTTTGCCTCTTTATCTGTAATACTTACTTGGCTGCCTTCATGCAAGGAGACAAATGTTAGGAAGCTGACTGTCTCTTGGCTCATAAAGCCAACCCAGACCTATACAAAACTTTTTTCAAGTAGAACAGCAAATTTTCGTCTCCTGCATCATTTCCATATCACTACCACCAGCACTTCCCATAAACACACAAACACATACACAAGGACAGGAAACTAACCTTATAATGTCCCTGGCTTTCCATCCAACGTGCTTGAAATCCAAGTTAAGATGTAACCCTTCCAAAGGAAGGTCCCAGATTTTAGACAACTTCCCCATTTCATTGGGAAAGCATCTTAACTCTGGATTGTAACTTACATCAAAAGATGTCAAGTTATCAAGGAACCCAATCTGAGGAGGAATCTAGAGAGAGAAAGGCAAAGTATTAACAAAACGCTTTTTCTTCTTCAGAATAACATAATTAATCAAGAATATCAATTTAAATAGCTAATGTGAACAAATCTGAAATTATATAACCAGTCTCACTGTTATCTAGTTTTCAGGATCCTATTTTGAAAACAGCGCACCATTTTTACAAAGTACACAGTGCATTATTTCTGCAGATACCTAATTTAAAAATATTTTTCTCCCCACCCCCACCCCCTGCCCATAACAATGCACACTTCTACTGACCACGTGCTAGTTTACTCACTCCTCTTTATGATTGACTTTTGGCATTATGGTACCCTTGGAGAGTGATTTAAATGGTATCCCATTTCCCCTCAAACACCATCCTGGAGATCCTGGGCCTCACAACTGCTTCTTAGCCATCCCTCTTAAAAAGATCTCTAGACCCAGAGGAAATACGTAGCTATAATTCTGGGTTTCTTCTGGTTTCACCTATAGACCCAGAAGAAAAAGATCTATAGACCCAGAAGAACAATCCCCCTGCTCCAAATTACTAAATATGGCAAACGATGCATCAGAGTTCTGCTCCTCATAGCCTATGGGTCTTGTGGCAGAGCCCCCTCCATTCCCTCCTCTCAGCTGACAGTTTGGCGGCTTGTTAAGCTTTAAGTGGCCTTCTGCTACTCTCTGCCTCTAACTTTGCTAACCAGCCGACTTTTCCTGAGGCATCCATTACACCTACTCCTTCAGCTCTGGCTTCTGGGCCTCAGTCCATGTGCCACTGCCATCCATCACACACAGCTGTGGATATAGTGAACTAGACCCCTATCCTCGTTAACTGTGATGGGTCTTGTTTGCCTGTGAACTCAGCCTCCCTGCGTCCTTCTAGCATTGTTGGCTGCCCTCCTCTGGAGTGCTAGCTTCTGCATCAAGGCACTTCTGAGAATGGAAGATCTTTCCCATCTTTTCTGTGGTGTAAGTGCTACTCTAGGCCAGGGCTGGGCAGGCTTGCAGGATTGACTTTTATGTTTTTCCTAGAAGATTCATTAATCGGATCCTGGTGCAAAAGACAAACACTTAGAATTGAAAAGGTACCATCCCAGGAATTTGTTTTGAATACCAGAACTGGATGGAGCTCACAAGTCCTTCCACACAAAAATCAAGTCCTGGTTACGCAATGCTTTCTTCACTTCAGCAGGGTGTGGGAAAGGGGTGCCATTTTGTTGTCGCTATTGTTAGATAGTTGGGAGTCAGAAATCCTTTCCTATCTAGTGAAAATAACCCAAAGATCTACAGATAGATCTAGATCTACTCCCTGTTCTAGGCAGTTGCTTAGTGGTAAGTCCACCCAAGCCCTCTGGCAGAAAAGAAATTGGTACTGGAAGGCTTGAATAATTTTACAAAGGAAGCAATCATTACAAGAGATCATTAGAAATATCCTGACCCTATGAATAATATTTTTGCTGATTGCACTGGGGTGAAGGAAGAATATCACTCTCAACAACCATCATTGAATTGATAGTAGAGGTAATACATTACCTCTTTCAGCTTATTGTTGGATAGGTGTAACTTTTCAAGACGAGACCATGAGAAAGCTTTTTCATTCAAGTCTAGGAGGCTTATTTGATTATTGTTGAACAGCAGCTCTCTTAAATTGGAGGATTTCCAGTGCACAGGACCAGGTAGAATTTTAATTTTATTGCTGCTTAGATCCACTGAACGCAAACTAAAAGAAATATGAAAAAAGGAGGAATGTTAATAGGGTTGCCATGAAATGAAGCAATTGAAATGTAAGAATAAAAAACATGACATCACACGGAACAAATGCCTGAGAGAATATGGAAGCCTCAACATGTTTCTACCTTTATTGGCTTTGAAAAATGTATACAACAGAGAGCGAGAAGAGAAACAGTCAGACGGTATAAATAGCTTGATAATTAAAACCAAACAAAACCTGGAACAGCCAATCAGCATTCTGTGCTAACTGAGCATGCTCAGTGGTCATCAGGCTGTTTGTGGAGTTATCCATTTTTCCTAGAACATTTGTTTGATTCAAAGCAAAATAGCCACTGCTGTGCCTCAGCCTGGGATAGAGCAGGAAGGAGGAACAGCTGAGCCAGGAAGTGGCCCTTCACAGGAACAGGCAGAAGCCAGCTGCAGGTGAATGCAGCTGACTGCAATCCGTAATCACCACCAGCCCCATTTAAGACATGCAAGGGGCCCTGACCGGTGCTGGAAGCAGTTGTTCCTGCATTGAGCAGGGGGTTGGACTTGATGGCCTTGTAGGACTCTTCCAACTCTGCTATTCTATGATTCTTTTGTGTCTTTGCCCTTGTTCCTTGAAGACCAGTTCCTGAACATAATCTGATCTTGGACCAGACTCTGACTACTCTTTGGCACATTCCTGAGCCCAGTATTGCTTGACCCGGTTTCTGATGGATACTTTTGGCTTTTGACCTCGGACTGTTCATTGATGTTTCCAGCCTGCTTATCTCTCTAATGTCGGTGATTTATGACATCTTGGAATGTCAATAGAATGGTCTTCTCCCAAACAATGAATGGAGTAGTTTTGATTGATTCAATGAAACAACAACAACTTTTCCTGAAAGTTATTATGAAGACTTAGCAAGAATATTAGGTGCACTTTTGGCTTATGTATACAATTCTTCGAGGACAGAAAATACTGTAGTAACTTACTGTGGAAGAAGAAGAATTGCTTCTGGAATACTAGAAAAATTATTCTGAGATAATTTTAAGGTAGTTATATTTGATGGCAAGTCATGTACGGCATCTAAAATACAAAAGAGAAATGTAATTATTTTAGAAGTTTGTAAAAGTTACTAAATAACAAACAATAAAAAGAAAGCGCACCTTCTAAGCACACCTTCTGAAGTATCTCCCCTTTCTTAATTTCACGGTGGTTCGTGCAGAGAATACCTCTTCTCTTAAGTCACCTTCACCTAGCCTTGAAAATGGCTGGGGAATTAGTAAGCTCACTTAAAAGTACTGTTGGCAGAATGCTCCAGTCCTGCAGCGACACAGTGGGGGCTGACTTTTTTTTAAAAAAAAAAAAAGATCAAAGAAAATGGCACAGGTGGAAAAAGGGGAGTTGCATCGTTCTGTGGGGACATAATGGGCTATCCCAACAGGTACTTGTAACACTTCACTGCAAATACACTAGTACCTCTCTAGCCATGGAAAGCTTGAAAAGGAGATATCTTCAAAACAGAAGGGAAGATATCTAGATTTTATGTGACAGATTAGCAACCAGTCAATTCACCTGGAAAAACCACATTAAAAAAGAGTGTGGTTCAATGACTCAAATGACACTTCAGTCATGAACTGAACGAGCAGCTTTCTGTAACTTATCAGCTATCAGCTTCAATTCCCCATCTATAACGTAGCAACATTAGGACCACTTCTAATAAAATATTTTGTACTTCGATACAGACAGGTGAACACAAAAATCATAATATTGTATCAATGCACAATTCCAAAAATCATGGTGGGTTTTTATCTTTTTAAAAGTATATGGTAGGGCTTATCTCTTTATTGTAGAAATTTATATACCACTTTCCACAAAGTTATCAAAGCAGTGAACATACAGTAGCAATGCCATTAAAATATAACAGTAAAACACAACATTAAAACAATAAAATAACTAACAGTTACTAATTGGCAATGAAACTATACACTTCACTTTCTAGCAATTATTAAAGCTTTCTTTTTTCAGACTGCTTTTTATATTTGATGTGTAATTTATTTTAATTTATAGTGTTTCCAATAATGCCTCTGCACAAAGGAAGAGATGTGTATCATTTAAAAAATACACAACCTAAGAAGACAATAAAACAAGCACACTGAAATCAAAAGCTACAAATAATTAAGACAGCACTGCTCTCATAAATCCACCATAGCACAGATGATAAAAACCACCACACCGTAAATATGAGCTGTTTTCTTTTCCCTTTTCCTACACATTTCTCACTTCCTTGCTCCCAGTCCCAACCACCACCCCTCCTTCTAGTACTGTCTACTCACCAAGTAAATTCATCCCAGCACTGAGTATCTCCAGTTTCAAACAGTCCTTCAGAAAGTTCTCAACAAGCGAGGCTATAGTATTCTTACTAATGTTTAGAACTTTCAGTTCTTTTAAATGTATTGGCGAGATGATACCTGAAAGCTTGTTCCTAAGAAAAAAGAAAAATGAGCGTGTTACAAGAGAGCTTCAGCTATTGGGCGGTATAGAAATGCAATAAATAAATAGAATAAATACAAGACGAATGAACAACTGCATGTTTATAAAACGAAAAGGTACCAGACACCCACGGTTTGGCTGGTAAATGCCATCAGGCACAACCTTTCCACCTAACTACACCATCAGTAACCATGGGAGAATCCCCTCCATAATCTCTCTCGCAAGATAACGGAAATGAAACACGAATGGAAAGGAAACTCAGATAGGCACACAGAAACTAACTCTGAACACTAGAGCAAGGGACCCAGCCTCAAATGTATAGTAGAAATACCCACCACTCCATTAAACGAATAGAAGGAAAATAAGAGGATTCTACTGGACCTTCCATATCAGCTATCAAAGCAAGAAATAAGACAGTGCTATGTCCTGGCCCGTGATTCACTCCCAGTAGTTGGTGATAGAGGATTGGCAGCTATGAGGAGGAGGAAAAGCAATAGGGATGGAGGGAAAGAGGCAGGAACTATTGCTCACAGAGGAACTGCTCATTAAGGGCCAAATCTGCAAACATAAGGCCACATCCCTACCTATGTTCAGCTGTACAACCCAAAGCAGGTTTACTCAGAAGCAAATTCCATCGCGTCCAAAGGTGTTTACTCCTGAGTAAGTGCACTTAGGACTTCAGTTTAAATTTCAGTATGAATAGGATGTTCAGGATTATACTTTGCTGAACCATTGAGATTACACAAGACGGGTGTTTCCATTTTGGTTTCCATTCTTTCCACTTGTAAAAAGGGAGTCAGGTAGCACAGGTCATGGGCACAAGACTACAGGTTAAATAGCCAAGTCCCTCACTCTAAACACGTTGACCCGCACGTGAGTACCTCCAGTAACTGTAGTCTACAGTGATAAGGTTCATTCTTAAATAGACAAGTCATATAAGAAATTAGTGCAACTGATTCTTCGGACAGACATATGTTCACACATTTCCTGCAAGCAAGGCTGCATTAACACTTCAAAGTGTGCCACAGAGAAAGACCCCAATCAAACAAGCTATCTTGATGCAGCCTGAGTGTCAGCACATGCATCTGTGTAGAAAGCAGCGTATTCCTGCCCTATATGGATTTTCTTTCAAATGCCCATTGCTCAACCGTAGGTAGGTGTTATAAGTAAGTATATGATGGGGCAGGCATGGAAATATTGTGTAAAACGGTAGCATTGGAATTCTGGCTATCAAAAGGAACAAAAGCCCCATGCACAAGCTATACAGTGGTGCAGGACAGGACAAAAAGTGCCTGCAGGTTTGCCTCCAAGTGTGTTATGCAAGAGCAGGCAGAAGGAAGATTATACCATATGGATCCGGGAAATGTATGGCCACAGGGCACACTTTTGCAGAGATGCCTCGGCTTGCAGTTCTGCGCAGAGAAACATTTGTCAAAACCACTGCGTGCTGTTCCTACCCTTCCAATATGAGGTGCTCCAGCTTTTCTGTGACATTGGCGAAAAATTCAGGAAAGCATGACAATTGGTTGTAGGATAAGTTCAGAAGCTTTAGAGTGGGACAGACAATCTTCGCATCCACAGTTAAGGACGGGCCAATGTCATTGCGCGAAACATCGAGGTGCGCTATGCGTGGCATTTTCAACAGGTATGCAGGAAAAGATGTTAACCGGTTGCTGTGCAGATCCAAGTAACTCAAAGATTTCAAGGTCTGAAAGGGGGGAAACAGTTGATTGATTTTTCTTTTTTTAAAAAAATAAGCTTGTTAGACTAAATAATATAATAGGATATAGTGAATGGTTAGCTAATAGAATACAGATATATCCAGATCCTGTGCCTGAGCAATTGTTGCGGGACTATCACATATTCCCACAACTCAAACCTCTAGATTTTGCTACTGGGGAAATGCTGTCTTCCCACATACAAGGGGGCTGCCTAGATACTCTGAAAGCCCCACAGTGGGTGCATGATGGCGCTGCATCCTGCAAAGCTGTGAGTTCAGAAAGTCAGGGACTTAACCTAACTTTTTCTCTGGAGCGAGGCGAATACAGCACATCCATCATCTAACCTCGCTCTGGCGTCCCGGCAGAGGTGTACCCAGGCAGATGGTGTCGGGATTAGCTGCCACCAACCCCGCAGCAGAGAAAGTGTGGGGTTTCTTTAAATGCAGCGGCAACCCGGCACTGTCCAGGCAGCCCCCATTTGTTATGGTGTGTGTGATCGTTTTGAGCAGTTCCTGGGTAGCTCCCATAACATCACTATGTTTAAGCTACTGCAATGCATTCTACCTGAACATTGGTCAGAAGCTTCAAAATAGCGCAAAATGTGGCAGCTAGTCTGTGAACAGGTGCATGCTTTCGGGACCTGCACTGGGAGGCAGCTGCTTTCCTGGCTCAATTCAAGGAGTCCGTTTTAACCTTTAAAGCCCCATATGTCTTAGGACCTGGCCATTGACCACCTGTCCCATTATGAATCTGCCCAGGTCTTAAGATCTGCCGGAGAGACTCTTTTGAAGGCACTGTTACCCACAGAGGCCTGATTGTTGGGCACACATGAGTTTTATTTATTAATTTATTTATTACATTTCTATACCGCCCAATAGCCGGAGCTCTCTGGGCAGTTCACAAAAATTAAAAACATTCAAAGTATAAAACAACAGTATAAAACCATAATTTAAAATACAATATAAAAGCTCAACCAGATAAAAACAGCAGCCATGCAAAAATACAAATTTAAAACACCAAGTTAAAATTTATGTATAGACTGTTAAAATGCTGGGAGAATAAAAGGGTCTTCACCTGGCGTCTAAAAGCATATAATGTAGGTGCCAACCGAACCTCCTTAAGGAGCTCATTCCACAGCCGCGGTGCCACAGCAGAGAAGGCCCTCCTCCTTGTAGCCACCTGCCTCACTTCCTTTGGCAGGGGCTCGTGGAGAAGGACCCCTGAGGATAACCTTAGGGTCCAGGCAGGTACATACGGGAGGAGGCCTTCCTTCAGATAGCCTGGCCCCAAGCTGTTTAGGGCTTTAAATGTTAATACCAGCACTTTGAATTGGGCCCGGAGCTGGACTGGCAGCCAACGAAGCTGGAAAAGGACTGGCGTAATGTGGTCTCATTGGCCAGTCCCTGTTAGTTGGCTTTCTTCTGTTGCTCCTAAACTCTGAAATGCACTCTCTCAAGAACTACGATCAGCCCCCCATTCTGTTGGCCTTTAGAAAAGGTGTAAAGACACACCTTTTTGATTTAGCCTTTTAAATTGGTTTAAATATATTTTTTTTAATGTTCTTGGGCTTTTTTTTATTGTGACAAGATTTTTTGGTTTTAAATTGATGTACATCGCTTTGACAGCTTTTTAATAAATATTTATTTATTCATTACATATTTATAAGGCAGTATATAAATTATTATATTAATAAGAGACATTTTTAAGGGAGCCATCCTACGTCCCCTAGACAGCATCATAGGACATAGGATTTTTCAGTTGTCTGGCTCCGAGCGTGGAGCCAGGAAACCACGCACCCCATTCACTCCCCGCCAGTGCAGAGTGCCTCTCCGTGTTCGGGAAAACGAGTGTGAAGATGGTGAAAAGGGGGCAATCCCAGGGGGCAGAGAGGGGAGGAGATCACAGAAGGTTGTTTAGGCAGCTTCCAATGCCCCACGTGGCCTCCTCCCTTCCCGCTCCAAAACCCCCAACTAGACAGCCAAAACCATCCATCTAGCCGAAAAAGCAGGACCGACGGAGCACAGAGGAGAGGGTCTCCCCCGTGCTGCAGTCACCATTTTGCAGTGAATGGTTAGTGAGTTCATTTGAACTGTGGTTATGTAGCCACCATGGTTAGGAATGGTTCACACGACGCACTAAGCCATAATGTTTAGCTCAAAATGCTTAACCATCGTGGTTTAGCGTGTTGTCTGAACAGGGTCACAGATGGGTCACAGATGACTCCATTTTATCCTCACAACAACCCTGTGAGGCAGATTAGGCCAGGACAATGCAACGCTTCCAAGGTCACTTAGCAAGCTTCATGGCTGAGTGCAGATTTGAACCTCCCTCTCACCAGCCCAAGGCCAACAGACTATCCATCACACCATACAATCCACCCTTCCCTCATATGACCTTCTAGCCACCAATACATTACTAAAAAATGAACCTCTCATCTATAACTGGCTTAATGTTAAACAGCCATAAACATCTGAATGAAACATTTCTCTGTATTACACAAATATGGCTGATTGAGGGAACATGTCACAGTCACAGCCAGCATTTTCCAGCATTATGTAGACCCACCTCACACAGTTGTTCTGGAATGCGTGAAAGGGCGTTTTGATGCAGCTCTAATTTCTCCAGATGTTCCAAATGAGTAGTTAAGGGCGAGCTTTGACTGATGCCGTCTATATCCTCCAGCTCATTTGATGAAAGGTCAAGTGATTTGATATATTCCTTGTCCGAGACTGATGAAGAGAAACTGTCTGATCGCTTTAGGTTTGATTGGAATTTAGAGATGCCTTCTATTTTAAAAAATAAATGCAGAAGCAGATTAGGAATGGCCCGATAGGCCGTGGATTTCGTTTATTGGTTACCAGCAGTGCCGAGCACTTAAGGACTTTTAAATTGATGGACTGAAGAGCCTTCAGGTTGAGAAGTCGCCTTAGCGTGCTGACAATAAGTATCCACCAAACACTTAAATATTATATGTGGGCGGGAGTAAGAGGAAAGGGAAAGATTTTTATACAAAACTTGCAAAAATACATTTCTGCAAGTGGATATTGGCACAGCGCCACAGCAATGTTAATAATTCACATTTTATTTACATTAAGAATAGGCAATGTGGTGCCCATAGGCATCAATCGCCACCTAGACAACTTCCGTGGTGCTCACCAAGACCCTAGTCCTCACAATTTTTATTGAAAAAATATTTTTGCATTTTCTTTCTGGCAGCTGGGATTGCTTCAAAGTGAAGTGGGAGCTTCTAGCTGCTCCTATATGAAATTGCCATAAATGCCTCCAGGCACGTTAATTGTGCCTTGTGACTAGCCCTGTATATCCACTACAGCCATTGTATGGTTGTGCTCAGGATAGTTTCTCAAATTTCCAAATGTGGCCCCTGGGCCAACAGGGTGACTCTGCCTGCTTTACCTGTAGACGGCCCAAGTTCAACTCTACCTAAAAGGATCTCTCATGTAGTGTTGTTCAGAAAGACACACACACCGGAGACCTTGGAGAACTGCTACCAGTCAGAATAGATAATATTGGGTTCAATGGACCAAATACTTGTCATGTGTTGCTATTTGTGATCTCTTCTGCATTTTTAAAAGGTCCAAACTACACTACGATAATGTGGGTGAGCAGCTATGGGCAAACACACAGACCGTTTTGCTTATTCTCAGGTTCTAGCTGACACACAAATATATTTTCATCAGACATGTTCTAACTGGATACATAGTTTAAACTTTAAAATCTATTATAAATTTTCCACTTACTATGCAATTCTTCGGAAGGCATTTTTCTTCCCTGGTTCCTTAATGGTTCGTAATGTGACCCAGCTCCCTGGACAATGCCAAAATTTCAGATATTAAAGTTATGAACATTTGCATGCCTTTTAAGAAAACATCATACTGTTGCAATGTTGTTATTAACAGATCAACATGACCAGAGAGACATCCTTGTCCCTAGATGTCCCTAGATGTTTCACGTTTAACTAGCAAGTTAAACGGAGCAGAGATGGTTTCCCACCAACGGAGAGGACTGTGCTAACAAAAGGAAGGTATGTGTGTGTACTGTGCATTTGGAGATTTCAGGGCAGATGTTCTGACAGAGGGGCTGTGGCTCAGGGGTAGAACACCTGCTTTCCATGCAGAAGGCCCCAAGTTCAATCCCTGGAATCTCCAGGTAAGGCTGAAAAAAATCCTGCCTGAAACCCTGGAAAGGCGCTGCCAGCCAGTGTCGACAACACTGGGCAAGATGGAGCAACGGTAGCTTCCTATGTTCTATGTTCCTATCTAACCCAATGCACAGTCTAATCTAATGCTTCAAGCAACAATCTGTGAATCAAAGAGCCATTTCCTATACTGATTGTTCACAAAATTCAACTATAAAGCACTAGGGGTGTGCAAAGTGGGTCTTCTCCGCCTCGAAATTCAAGCCAGAGCAATGTTGAGGTGATTCTCTGCCCTGTGGAGTCGGCACATGAAACCTCTGACTCCGACTCCTTTATTCATGGCACCTCCGACTCCTTTAATTATATATCGATATAGGAAATAAATTTCCTATATATTTCCTACATCGACTTTTTAGAACCCTAACCTGTTAAAGCCCGGGTCTAAAGGCTATAGCTAAGACATTCTGGTTCATTTTATTTTATTTATTAAAGAAGCCCCAAAATGAAAACCATTAGGTTATATTTTTATTTATTTATTTAATTGCATTTATATCGCCCCCATAGCCGAAGTTCTCTGGGCGGTTTATCAAAAGACTATAGAATATAAAGTAATAGGATATGAAACTATAAAAGAAAATCAGGAACAACTTTCTCTACTAGTTCAAAAATCTAAAGTATATACTTTGATATCAAAGTCAAAACTACAAAAAAATAAAAAACAATTGAACACCTAAAACAACTTAACAAATGACCATTTTAAAAGAAATGAACACAGTTAGGTACGTAAGTAACATAAACCTTTTTCGAGATTAAAGTATCGTTTGAATATAAAATTCAAGTGAATATACATTTAATGAAATAAACATTATATTGTAGAAGATTGAAGACTAACATATTGCTCTTAGAAACAGAATTGCTTCTGCCAAATCCTCCCTCATAGAAGCCCTTAGATCTGATTTGATTTTCAGTGCCGAAAACAGTGTTTCAACACTGACTTGGGTGAGTGGCATTGCTGTTACAGTTCTAGCTGCATTGCTGAACGATACATATACATATATACAGTTCTAGCTCCCCCCACTCCCTCCCTCATACACCCCAAAAAACTTTCTTCCCCCACAAACAACCCAGCAGGGCCCAGCGCTTACCACAACCAGCCAAGATTACCAAACTCCTTCTTGTGCTTGGAACTCACATGCTTGGAGACCCTGAGTCACGGTGACTCGTCTGAGCCTGCCTGTGAAGGAGCAGCGGCACTCTGGAAAAGGCAGCACATTGATCCAACACTGCTGCTGCCGATCCGCTGAGGGGGTCTGAATTTCTCTGGCCAGCTGGACTGTGAATCCAGGATTTTTGTCCAACCAGCCAGAATATTTTGGAATTGGCTGGAATCCAGGACAATCTTGGTTTTCAGGGACATACCGCAATTCTATATACAATTTAAATTTATTAGGAGTTGGAGTCGGAGTCGGTACATTTTTACCGACTCCGACTTCAGTAACTCAAGAATTGCTTCCGACTCTGACTCCACAGCCCTGGATTTCAGAGCAGCTCCCTTTACTCCGCTGCATTGGATTACCCATTGGAGAACCGCCCATTTTAGAATAACCTGTCTAGTCAATGGAAATTAATCAGATGCTTACAGCTCCCTAACTTTTAAAGATAAAGAGATGAAATTTGGCACAGTGATAGCTCTTAAGGAGGGCTTTAGACATGCCAAGTTTGAATCAGTTCTGTTCATGCTTTGATTTTTAGGAATTTTTAAATCCCTCCCCCACACACAAAACAAACAGACAGACACAAACTAATCCCACCCCTGCGCATTTACTGATGGAGCTTTTATCCTTTACTTTGCTGATGCAGGGCTCCACTGCTGCTGGTGAAAGTTTCTAGTCCATCCTTCTCCAACCAGGTGCCCTCCAGATCTATTGGACGGAGCCCCACCCTCTCTGCACTGGAAGCCCAGCCAACCAACAGAATTACTTAGCGATTCTCGTCATCACTGACAGATAAACCTCTGGCATGTTCTACACCCACTTAAGCTACTTATCTTACCACAGAGTTGGAATGCCTTTGCAGGGTAAGAGAAGACAACTGCAAAGTCATGTCTTTGGGGGGATCTGCAACTGCCACAGAGTTGGATTTCCTCTTCAAAAGAAATGAGCTTTCACTCCCTGTAGCAAAAAAAGGATGATCAAATAGGCTTATAACAATGGCTACATAACACTGTAGCCAACATTTTTTGCAATATTAATAATACCATTCAAAGTAACAAATAGCAGCCTCTATGTCAGAAATGTTACCAGTACAAAAACAGTAGCATAGGAGAAACTGATGTTAATATATATAAAATTAAAATTGCATATATAACTTAGTACATACTACTGGTCTGCACAATGTTTTCCTTTGCTTCCACTTCTTGGTTTTCCAATACCATTTTTGCCTTTCCTTTTGAATTCTAATTCTTTAGAGCAGCTGCTCATGCTACCTTTTGTACTGGCTATACCAGAGGTAGGCAGCTTCTGCCCCTCCTTTGGCCTGCAACCCCCATCAGCCCTCAATATTGTCTATGGTGGCAAGGGCTGATGGGAGTTGTAGGCCAAACCATGTGGAAGGCCACACATTCCCCATCCCCGGGACTATAGATGTCATGATTGACCGAAAGTGTGGCCTGCATTTGTAATGCTAATAAAAAGCAGTGAGGGAGAACTGACCCCATCATAATTCATACTTTGCTCAACAAGTTACAAATCCAATGTTTTAAGTTTGGACCAAAGTTCTCTGTTCTCATGAGTTTCAAAGTAATAATCCGGGCCCGATTCAAAGTGCTGGTATTGACATTTAAAGCCCTAAATAGTTTGGGGCCAGGTTATTTGAAGGAACGCCTCCTCCCATATGTACCTGCCCGGACCTTAAGATCATCTACAGGAGCCCTTCTCCGTGAGCCCCTGCCAAAGGAAGTGAGGCAGGTGGCTACTAGAAGGAGGGCTTTCTCCGCTGTGGCACCCGGGTTGTGGAATGAGCTCCCCAGAGAGGTCCGCCTGGCGCCTACACTGTACTGCTTTCGTCGCCAGCTGAAGACCTTTTTATTCTCTCAATATTTTAACACTTAATTTTAACTTAAATTTAAATTTTACTGTTTTAACTCTGTATTTTAATCTTATATCAATTTTGCTGCGTGGTTTTATCCTAGTTGTGCTTTTTATACTGTATTTTGTAATTGTGCTTTTAACCTGTTGGTTGTTTTATTGTGGTTTTAATTTTTGTGAACCGCCCAGAGAGCTTCGGCTATTGGGCGGTATAAAAATGTAATAAATAAATAAATAAATAAATAAAATTTTAAACTTAAACAGTAATACAAAGTGGTCTGAGGTCTTTTTAACAAGCAGGAACAGAAAATATAAATTAACACAGTAACTGGGTTCAGACAACACAGTAACCAATGGTGGTTTAAACAGTCGACGGTTGGTTATTTAACCAACCATGGGTTATTGTGTTGTGTGGAGGGAGTTTTTTAACCGATTGGTTATTTGGCCAAAATAACCAATGCAACTAACCAAAGCTGTGCAAAGTTGGCTATATGAACCACCACTGGTTATCATATTGTGTGGAGGGCACCATTGATTGTTTCCTCACCCACCACTGGTTATCTCATCAGCCATGGAGTCGCAAGGCAAGAGCAGTCAAAGCAATGGCTGCCACTCTAGGCCAGCCGAAGGGTTAGATTTTCAGCAGCAATGGCTGATGCTTTTGCCTATCGGGAGGACTGAGGGGAGAGAGAGGGCAGGGGATGAGTGAGTCAACTCAGCGTGGATTAACAGTCAACACAACGCTGATCCTTATCCACACCACAGTTGATTATTATCATGTAGTGTGGGGAGTACCCCCTAGATAAACAACTGTTGAGTTGATTATTACCCCACTATCGACTATCGTGTTGTCTGAATTATGAATATTTTAAAAATCTATTACTTCTAAGCCAGAGCTTGTTACACATTCAAGAATTTTGAACATGTCAGATTTAACCTACAATAAACTAAAAAAAAAGAACTTTTGGATGCTTTCAGTTACGCGTCTCTACTGTAGAGAAAAAGGGGAAAAAACTGTTCAAGGGTATTAAATTCTCTCTTGTATTCTCTTGGATGATGGATGAAAGTTGGCAAACAAAGGTGAGAGGGTAGCGTATGCCTTTTTATTCGGTCTAGTCCTTTCATGGCATAAGTGCTTGCAGGAACGCTTCCCATCGTAGACAGGATGTTAAAATACAAAATCACGTCCAATGTACAATATTTGAGATGGTACTGATTGTGATTATCCAAATGCAAGCAGAATCTTTCAACAATGCATGAGAGTGGGAAGATATGAACATATTCAATGTGTCTGGAGAGTGATGGCAGAGAGGAAGTTATCTTCTATCTTTTCAAAATTGTGAAGATAGAAACCTTTTTGAGATACACTAGAGAGGAGTAGATTCCCATACATTCTCCTAGCCCCCTTTTCTATCTTTCTCATGCACCGCAGATCCAATTAAGGTGTGTGTGTAAAATACATGCACACACACACACATGCACTCAATATTGAAGAAACTCCCTATGTCATAACCAAATAGGTTGGCTTAGATTAGCTCTAGGCTAACATTGTAATAGGGTGGCAAATACTTCCTTTTCACTAGCAAATGCATCTTCACTATCTATGTACCTTCACTATCACTCGAGCGGAAAACATTGTCGATTAAAAGGTCTGGCAGGAACGCCCAATCATCACACTTCTCCATTGCATCTTCACAGTGGTTTACATCAGAACTGGATTTTGACTGGTCCTCATAGCTGCTTGTCCTCTGATATCTAAGCACCATTCTGGCCAATGCAGAAGCTGCATCTAATGCACAAAAAATAACAAAGTACCATTTTTAGAAACACTGGACAAAGTACATATACAGTGGCCATATTCAGATGATCATATCTCAGGATAATAAGCAGAGATATGAATGAGCCTTTTGCCTATGCATGTAGCATCTTTGCTCATTCTTTTGCCTGAGCGGTAACTAAACAAGGAAGCCTCTACTACAGGGAGCCTGAACTGGGAAGCTACAGTTAACAACTCTGGAACAAGCCAGGATATTAAACCAACTTCAAACTGTGGTTTAATTCCATAGCTTGTTCAGAAACTGGTAAGCATAGTTTCCCAGTTAGGACAAAACAGGAAACTATGGTTAACTGAAGACATTCCCATTGCATTCAGGCATGATGCAAGAGAATGAGAAAAAGCGCTGCATTTTCAGGCCGAAGGCTCATCCATATCTCAGTTTATTAAGTTGAGATATGATAACCCCAACTGAGAACCCGAATGAGAAAAGATGCAAAAATATTAACCCTTACAAGACAGTGAATACAAGAAAATACCTGAAACTAATATCCTTCTACACAACCCCCACTCCTGGTAATTCTGGTTTTTTCCAGAACTTTGAAAGCTGATGTAAGAAGGATGAAGCCATTAATGCTTCAGATTTAAAACACTCAGGAGATTTATAAGACACGAAGCATGGCAAAATAGAAATGGCTATTAAAAATCTTCATACCTATTCACATGGAAAGTGATGGCTAAGCTAGCCAAGTACTCCCAACACACACACAAAATCAGTGCCACATAAAAGATCCCCCCGCTTACACCGTTTGTTCAGCAGCTACCTTTGAACCAACCAAAGCTGCAAGGTGGTTTGGCACATCAAAGCCCATGCTTTAATATCAATATTCAGTCTACAGCCACGTACTTGTTTGTTTCCTGAGGGATGCTCGTTTATCAGGAAATAAGGGGCTCAGCCAGGAAGGTTCAATTCTACCAATGCCGAATCCTCCGAGACAGATGCTGCTATTGGCTACATCCAGGCTAAGCTTTTTTAAGAGCAAGCTGATGATCTGGCTATCTCCTTTTTTGATGCTGACAGTTAAAGCACTCCGGACATCCTGCTCTCGAGCACCACTATTGAGGAGCAGTTTTAGCAACTTAGGATTGCTTCCTTTCTCGCAAACCTATTACAGGAGAAGTAGAAGAACGCAGCATCAATCACACTTATGACAGCGACAATCTGATGGGAAAGTCTCCCAATGAAATAAATGTATGCATTTCTTATGTACATGGTTTTGCACATTCATTTCTACACAAGTAGTTGATGCTTATTTCCTTTATTGTACGCACACATAAAATTACAGCTGCACAAAATTAAAACCCACATTTTTGCCTTCAGTGCACAAAGCCTCTGGAGCAGGCTAGTTTAGGAAAACTGCCAGAAACATAGATTTACCACGATCACGGGACTTGTCCTAAATTCATTCAGTGAAAGTGTAGCTACTTTGCTGTTTTATTTAAAACTAGTTGCAGAAGGCTCCTTCCTATTCTCACATCACTCTGCTCCAAAATCTATATACACTGAAGATTAAAAGGAGCCCGGTCTATGAAGGGCCAAGAGGCTTCAATTTCTTCCAAAAATGTCTCTTTCTAAAACCAAGAAGACGGACTGGAGGCTTTAATTCCATGTTTCCTGGACATTTTACAAAGCGGACCGGTCCATCAAGAGTTTGATATGGTTCAGAATGCAACCATAAATAAATAAATTCATCCCAGTGCCTATTTGGAAGCAAGATTCCTTAGCTCCTTGCACAACATTCTTCTCAAGACCCATTTTAGTCATTCAAACCTCAGGATGTTAAGAGTTGCAGGAATCCATGAGGAAATTTGTATTACTCAGATTATTTGAGGAGGTTGTGTTCAGGACACTGTACAATTAGAAAAAGCAAAATAAAAACAACATGTAAAGCAGAATGGGGGTCAATTCCACTGCAGAAGTAGTGATTCATCATACAAATACAGCTTTAATACAGATGGTTATGAGGGGCGAGGAGAAATACAGATCAACATTGACTGGCCGCACCTCTTCAGGGTTTCACGGAGGAGTTTTTCCAGCAGATTGAACCTGGTGGAGCATATAAAGCATGTGCTCCACCACTGAGAATCCTATTTAGATAAGTGAAAGCTTATCTTATTAAGATAAGAGGAAAGATTTGTCTAATTCAAGGGCTTCTGGGGACTCCCTCCTGATGAGGGCTGGGCTTGGGGCAGGTTTTGTCCACACCATCGTTCCCAAGTGTAGCACTTTGCTTCCCCCAGATAAATGAATAGCAGCCACTTACATAACAGAAAGTTAAAACACACAGAGACATCATAAGGTTGCAAGCTAAGCCCACATATCATCTCTGGTGACTCTGGACATTGATAATCAAGTCTGCTGCTACCTGCATTGTATGGGCCTGGGAAATAGCTTGTGATCACACTTGAGAGACATAATATGAAGACAGTGAGATGGGGTATTGGGAACTGGTTTTTGAATACATAGATACCATTCAAGCACACTTAGGGTGTTTGACATGGTTGGGCTTAAATGACCTTTTTCCCCAAAAGGCAGTCTTGCAATGAAAAAAGAAAAAAAGAAATGTTCTGCTCAACACACTCAAAATGTGTTGGGTCCATCTGCATTTCAGTTGTTTTTGTAGGATGAAGTTGTTGTTGCTGCTGTTTAAATCAAATCAATGTTTTCCAATCAATGCAATGATTTGCATTTTAACAAACATACTTGATAAATTAAGGAGTTTGCCTTTGTCTTCTTATTCACGTCAGCTCCCAGCAACAGCAAACATTCAGCCATGATGCTATTGTATTCAGCACAGGCTTTCTCCAACATCAGGTTTTTTAAATCATCATTGTCAGCTATTTTCGCAAAGCACTTGCAGCAAAGGCTCTGAAACTAAATTGAGAAGACAGGCAATTGAAACAGGGTGAACACCTTCCAGAACATATCGGATTAAAATGTGCTGGGGAACAGGCAGGGAGAGAGTGAGAGGAAGAGAGAAGAATGAAAGATAAGACATACCTGCGGGTCTCTTTGTTCAGTGAAACACATGGACATCTGATAGAAAATTGCTGCGTCAAATGACTCCTGTATTAGCAGCTTGGCAAAACATGGTGACAGGTCAAGGATCGTTATAATCGTGCTAAATCCCTACAGAATAAAAAGAGACCAAGATGATGAGGACTGGAACCGAGAGCATGTTGTTAAAAGCATACGCTACACGTGACTTTAAACGCAGTGCAAGAACAATAAATATTTAAGACCAAAAGGACCACAACCCGTTTGGTAAATGTACAGTGTGAAACATTCAGAAGTAACATTCAGAAGTAACGCCTCTGAGTTCAATGGGATTTAATCCCCGGGAGGTGTGTATGGGGTCACAGCTTCAGTCATGCTGTTCTGCCACAGGGCCAGAACATCCTGGAATCCTGAATAGCTCCATCCTGGAAGATTCTTTGGAATAGTAAACCTCGCTGCGCCTGAGCAGACATTTCCTGCTCTAAGATAGAATAGCACCATCGCACGTCAAAGAAGCTGTCAGCTCCCACCACAGAATTCAAAGGATCATGCTACATTTGAAGTGAAAACAGAGCTCCCACAAAAACTCAATAGATTCCAGAGGCATGTGTATGTGTGTGTAAGCTTTGACCAAAGGACATCCAGATTAAAAAGTGCACATCTTCTAAACCTTTCCAAGGTGGACTAATAGTCTCACGGACTGCTTCTTCAGCTAGTCATCTTCTCTACACTGCAAGCTAAGTAGACAGCTCTACACCTACCCAAACCCTAAGATCAGCTTCAGTGGTCCTTCTCTGGGAGCTCCTGCCAAAGGAAGTGAGGTGGGTAGCTACTAAGAAGAGGACCTTTTCTGCTGTTGTTCCCAGATTGTGGAATGAACTTCCCAGAGAGGTTGGCCTGGCTTGTTTCGGTGCCAAGTGAAGACCTTTTTATTCTCCCAAGCATTTTAGTTATACAATTTGTTTTATATCTGGTATTGTATCTAAAATGTTTGCACTGCTGCTAGCTTCTGTTTGGTTATTATTTTTATTTTTACTCTGTAATTTTCAACTTCTATATTGTATTTTATTTCCTTGCATTTTATGGCTTTAATTGTTGTTAAGCACCCAGACAGCTTCAGTTACTGGTCAGTATAAAAATGTAATAAATAAACAACAACAACAACAACAACAACCCAGAAGTTCTCAACTAGCTAAGCCATACCACCTCCCACATTTCAGGGAATCAATGACAATCCCACCACAAGTCAAATTTCGAGCAATCCTCTCATGGTGAAGATCAGTTGTGAATGGGCCTGTCATGAACTCTGCCACCATTTCCCTAAAAAGCTGAAACACAAAGGAGAACACTTTTGTATGAATGGAGTTCCAGGACATGCTCTATCAAGACTTATTACTGTATGCAGACCAGAGTGCAAAGGAAGGCATGACCCCCACTTACATGCAATCCTACTTAAAGGGAGAAGTAATATTCCCTATTTGCTCAAGATTTAGGCTTGATTCACATATGCATATTCATCACTTGATCAAGTGATGATTTGGGTATGCAAATGACTTATCAAAGATGAATCCCAGAACTTTCATATTACTGTGTCAATTCAGACTTCAAATGGAGTCAGTTCATGCATTCAAATGCTAGTCACCAAACCTGCATAAACATCACTTGAATTCTCTACACTGGATTACTGGAAACTGGCATATGAACGGACTGCACGGAAAAGCACTCTATTTCAGATGATGGGAAGGAATATGCATATTATGATTTTCTGATGGGCCATCTACACAGGCCACTCATCATTTTGTGTTGTGAAGAGATACCTTAATGTTGGTGTTCTTGACCTCAATATTATCTCCACTGACAATGCAACTAAGGTCCTAATCCCAACCTTACTTAGTTAGAAGTGAAAGCAGGCCTCACTGAATTCTGTGGGACCTGCTTCCAAGTAAACAGGCCTGTGGCATAACATCACTTTCACAAGAGTAACTTAAGCTGGTTTCTGAACTTTCTGCATTTGCACAAAGTTATCACATTTGTCTTGTGATGCATGCTCTTGTTTTCATGCTTTTAGAAACATCAGACCCATCATTTTCTAGTGCAGAATGAGAGCCATGATAACAGGTTTTTCTGTAGTAAAGAGGCAGAGATTGGAGATTACACATCTGTTCGTGGGGAAAGTACTGCCAAGATTACTGTAATTTTAAACCAGTCTTTCAAGGTACTATCTTTCACATTTCAAGGGACATCATTTGTGTGGTACATAATATTTGAAACTGTCCTTGCTATTTCACTTGTTATATTCCACAAAGACACAAGCATTTCAGGCAGAATTATATTCTCAGTGTCACATGAATATGTCCAAAGGAGGTCCTAGATTTTTTTTTAAAAAAAAATGTTAATGGCCTTCTTTTAAAAGCTAACATAAAATTGGAACCTCTTATCTAACAGGGGGAGAAGAGTGGGTTCACAAATGATAATGGGAAGGGCTACAGCAGGGATCTGAAATTTAACTGAAAAGTTAAAATAAAACAAAATCTCCTGGGTTTGATTATAAGACCTAGCGCCAAGGGTAAATTTAGGGTGACCATATGAAAAGGAGGACAGGGCTCCTGTATCTTTAACAATTGTATTGAAAAGGGAATTTCTGCAGGTGTCATTTGTATGCATGTCGCACCTGGTGAAATTTCCTCTTCATCACAACAGTTAAAGCTACAGGAGCTATACTGCAGTTATACTGTGACCAGATTTAAAAGAGGGCAGGGCACCTGCAGCTTTAACTGTGGTAATGAAGAAGAAATTTCACCAGGTTCTCCATATATACAAATGACCCCTGCTGAAATTCCCTTTTCAATACAACTGTTAAAGATACAGGAGCCCTGTCCTCCTTTTCATATGGTCACCCTAGTAAATTAGCAGTGTGGTATAGAAATCCAGCCCATTAAGAGTAGACAGCCTTGTTACATTCCAAAGGAGGAAAATATGTCTCTGAATAACTCATTCCCAAACAGAAAAGTGCTGCTTTTTTATACTAGACACATCACATACATGCTCCTGTATTTCGACAGCATCCTTAAAGCGTCGTAAAGTAGAAACCAAGACTGTTGCCAGAACATGTATAGTTGCAATACACAAGCTCTTTCTTGTAATCAAGGATTCCAGAAGTCTTAAACCTAAGCACTGTATTTCTAGAAAGAAAGAGGAGAGAGAGAGAAAAAAACCAGGAATATTAAAACAGAGGAGTTTTTGACAGAGAATATAGTCTTCCTTTGTGGTTTATTCATTCAGTCGCTTCCGACTCTTCGTGACTTCATGGACCAGCAAGTAGTCTTCCTACTTGCTCCCAACTCTACTCCTGCACCAGTTTTTAAGGGGTTTTGTCATTACAAAACATCACTCCAGAGAATTATCTTTCTTATATTTTAAATATGAAAAGAAACATCTCTACAGGAGGACAATATTCTATATTCTTCTAGTTATAGTATAGCTTCTGGAAAAACAGGACAAGATCCCATCCCATTAGCTGATGTATAAAATGGTTGAATGTTTTAAGGCTGCAATCCTATATGCACTTAGCTGGAAGTAAGTCCAATTGAACTCAGTGGAATTTACTTCAGAGTAGACATGCATGGGATTGCACTGTAAGTTACCTGAATGACTAACTTCCTCTTCATACAGTTACAAGAAAACATTCATCCCAATAACTAATTGTATTTAATGGCTTCCACATATGACTTTTCTACTACTTTTCTTTAAAATGCTTCTAGATACAAAACATTACAAGTTGCTAATATGTTTCACTCTCTCACCGTGGTTTAGTCCTATGTACCTGAACTAGAATGAGCTCAGCAGAGCCTCGGGGTTGCATGCTGCCCATTCCCTTCCCTTTCAAGGAATCCAAGCTTATCACATTGTTGAACCAGAAATCGTGGTTTAAAAACAACCCCGGTCGGTTTCTAAACAAGCCAACTTCAAACTGTAAAGCTGCCTGGTTTAACTGAGCAGAGTTCGTTTTAAACCACAATCTCTGGTATGGACATCACAAGGACACAGGATTCCTTGAAAGTGGAACTAAATGTTAGTGAAGTCCTTCTCCCAGCCATGCAGGAGGTAAAGAGAGCAGGGAAGAGTGTGTGAGCCTGAGGCTTTGCTTGGGCTCTTTCCTGCTTGTGTGCATGTAGTGCCAAACCAGGGTGGAGCATTACATGCAAATCCTCTCATTCCAATAGTTGGGGTTGCAAGAATGCCTCCAATATGGTGTTTTGAAGGCTTTCATTTCACTTGTTTCATTGCAGGTAATAAAGAGGGGCATTGCTTCCCTCGAAGTCCCTTCAAGCAAGGATGGACAAGCATCTAGCAGAGATTGTTTTAATCACTGGCTGCTTTGCATTAGGGCAGGAGATTTGGTTTAAGTGACACGAAAGGTCCTTTCCAGGTCTACAGTTTTGCAAGTCCTATCTAAATAAGATACCTTACTTTGTACCTTGATCATCAGGATACATCTGTAGTGTATGGAGTACAGTATCTGTCATCCCTTGCTGGGACAACATTTCTAGAGCACCCGAACATTCCACTACGGAGGAAAGTATTTGAAATCCACATTTCTGAATGCCAGGATTCCCAATGAACTAGAAACGAACAGGACAGAAACTAAGGTTATAGCAAAAACTAAATGATAAGTATTTTGATTCACTCTTGCAAATGTGATCAATTACTGTAGAACTGAAAATTAAAGGGGAAACTTGAAAAAAGAAAAGAAAAACACCACTCAGTTTCAGGGGTTCCATTTCAAAACATCTATCATTCAGGATGAATTCTTCAACACTTGGATTGCAATTTATAAACCCTGCACTGCTGTGCTAAAGCCCCCTGGCCACTGGGGCAGGTTACAAAGTTGTGGCAATAGTCCTACATGGGAGCTGGAATATTGCTTGGGCCGATGGCCCTGCTCAGCTGCGGAGCCAAACAGCAATCCAGGCTGTAGAGAAACCTGGGTTAGCCTGGAGATAGTCAGTTTGTGCTGGCACGGACAGTGCATTTCAGCACATGAAGGCGGATCACGCCCTGGGAGAGCTCCAAGTAACAGATGAGCAGCATCACCTTCAAATGACAGGTGACTTTAATGAGCATTGATATGGTTTTATTTATGTATTAATTATATTTCTATACCACCCCATGGCTGAAGCTCTCTGGGTAGTTCACAACAATTTATATGATTAAAATCATCATTTTGTCACTGAAAAACTAAAATCATTACAGAAAGGGGGCCGAAACAATTTTAGATAGTTTATAACATGTGTGGGCAACTTGTAGGCCAAAACATCTGGATGGCCACAATGCCCAGCATCCTTCGGCCTTGGCTATGCTGGCTAAAGCTGATGGGAGCAATAGGCCAAAATGTCTGGAGGGCCACCCGTTCCCCACCCCTGGTTTACAACATGGACCAAACATTCCAACTCCAGTGGAGAAGACCTGGAAAATAACTGGATAGGAAGGGGAAAAGGTGACTGGGGTTAATTTGGAGGTTTTCACTCGTTTAGACAGCCAAACTTCAATCACGAGTCCCTGAATCCAATTTGCAGAGCACAACAGAATCTATGCAAGGCCTGGCTTACATGAACGGTTCTCCATTAATAGCATACACATGGCACAAGGGTAGGCGGCAGCACCAAAATCATCTTTCCCAATTTTATACAACATTTACTCCTTCAGCTGCATTTAGTCCCTTTCTGTTATATAAGATGAGGATCATTTTACGCCAGAGCCGCAGAACCAGCCCGAGGTCGATTTCATTTTCAGAGACGCTCTTGGGGGCTGCATTCCAAGTGGGCAGGGCCTAAGGGAAAAGGGGGTGGGGCCAAAGGTCTGGGGCCAAAATACCAGCATATTGTAGCTTAAAGCTCTTACTGCCAGTAACGAAAAGCTCCATCCAACGAGCGTTTCATTGCACGCTCGTTACTGGGCACTCACAGAGTTTGCTCTGGTTCCTCATATGACGTCATCTGCCTCCCGTGCACCTCCCACCCCTTCTGGCCTTCCTTGTGCAACAACAAAAAAAACCTGCTTAAGTCTGACGTATTTTTAAACACGGAATTGCTGCTCTCTCCTGCTGTGTGCAGGAGAAGCAGCGCCATTATAACAGAGGACTCAATGGGCCTCGTGCTCATTCTGTACTTCCTCTTTTGAAAAGAGGAAGTAACTGAGGAACGAAAACACCGGCGGAGAAGCGAAGGTAGGGAGCATGTTAACCCCTGGTGTGATGGAGGCTTTAAGCCTGAGGAGAAGCATTGCAACTGTTTAGCATGGGAAAGAACTGCACAAAAGCTGCAAAACCACCCAAAGTTTGGTGGAAAGACCGGGGGGGGGGAGGGGTCGGCAGAGGAAGGGGTGTGGTCTTTTGTGCAGCCCCAGAGGACCAGACTGGGACTCCAAGAGGGCTGGATTTGGGGGGCCCCGGGCCTGAGGTTCTCCACCCCTATTTTAAGCCCTTTACAGGCAGAGGTACATCTTTTTCTCTCTTTATATCCCAGTCTTTAAATGGGTGTGCATATGGGCTGGTTCACGCATTCACTAGCATTATAGGTGAGCAGCTGCTGCCTACCCTTGAGACACACCCATGGAGAAGCAGATGCGTAAGCCAAGCCATGCGCAGATTGAGCCTGTAGCAATGTCTGTGATCACAAATGGATGCCACAATCATGAGACTTCCTGTAGCTGTATTCATGTACTGCCCAGCTCACACAAGGATTTCTCCATTTGAGCTATGAGCGAAGGGTTGACCTGGATTTAGGGGAAGTGATTGCGTAAACCAGTACTAAGGAAACAAACTGTTATCTTAAACACCCCGAAGCAGTTCACAAACCTGAATGATTACAGAAAAATGAATATAGGAATAGTCATCCCCAAAATTACCATCCTTTTTTTTTTTTTTAAAGAGTTATACAATAATTCATTTTACATAGGATAAAATCTGTAATGAGGGAATAAAATCTAGCCATACCGTGTTGAGAGCATCAAGGACAAGTGAATGAGTCCCTTCTAACAAACATTGGTTTTTAATCACTTTTAACAGCACCAAATCAGCATCTCCCAAAGGACAACTTTGCTGGTTTTTCAGTACTCCTATAACATACAGAAAACAGAAACATCCTCCTTGTAAAAGGAAATACTGAAAATAAGGCAAGGATATCTACATCTATGAATCCAAAGTTCAGACCTGCTTCCTCAACGTTTTCGCTACCCATGTCTCTTAGGATGACACATGACCTAAGTCTACATAGAAAGGCCTTGTTTTTGTTTTTACATTAAGACAGAATCCTATGGTCTACAAGCCCAAAGGATGGGGCAGTCCGATAATGGTGACAACCAAACATCCTATGTGCTACTGGGCTGTTGCCAATAAGTTGGGAGGAACATCTGACTTTTTTGCCTTTCCGTCCTCCTTAAATGCATTTTTCATTAAACTGGCCTCTGAGCCTGCCTAACTTACTCTCTCCACGACAGATTAAAAGGCCATTGGATCCACCAGATCCATGGCTCCTCCCCTCCCTGCCCATTGGCCCACCCCCAACCTGACCTTGGGAAAGGGAGCCACTGCAGAGCTTTATGCAGTGGGTGGGAAGTGCTTGAGTGATGGGGGGAAATCCAGTCATTTCTCCAAGGTCAGAACTATCTCTGGGGATCCACTACATTCTACAGACTCTCAGGTGCTATTTAGGGCCTGTAGGATTGCACTCTTAAATGTTTATATAATTTGTTATTTACTTTGCTAACTTTGGGTATTCTATTGGGTATAAAAATGTAATACATAAATAAATAAATAAATAAATAAATAAATAAATAAATAAAATATTGAACAAACTCAAACAATCTTCCCCAATAGATGATGTGTTACTGATGGGTAATACACAAGTATAACGTATTTTGGATGTCACGCATATTTCTTTGGAACATACATTCCAAAAGACTAATTCTAAATATGCTTACTTAGACACAAGTTGCACTGAACACAGGGGGATTTTCTTCTCAACAAACATGCACAGAATCAAGTAATTAGTTTTCAGTTTCACACATTCTGAACCTTACAAAATTATAGCATTTTTTAAAAAAGATCTTCAGCTAGCAAGCCTTGATGATGGTGGTGGTGGAGGTACTAGTAACAAAATCATCATCAACAACATTAGTTGATTTCTAGCCTGCTTTTCAGGGGAAACCCTCTCACAACACAAATTGCATCATGATCTGGGGTTCTTTTTTTTTTTACTAATGAATTCATCAATGAGTACCGGAATACAGCAAACTATAACACTCGCTATAACGTTAATACAGGCTACGCTTTCGTCAGACTGTTAAAATAAAGCATTTAGAGCATCCCCACTATTCAGTCATGGGGAAAAAATTGCTAAAAATGCAGGCTAAATAAGTTACTGTTGGGGATAAATTACTACTGGTAATTTCTGCTAAAATTGTTTTCACGCTGGGCAAACTGCGTATTTGTACAACAGATAATGGCAAAGTATGCATTTGGGATAGGGACAAAAACAAATAAACTCTCTCAGAGATTACAGCCTAAGGCTGCCATCCTTTGAACACTCCTTTGAAATAAGTCCCAATAAACACAATGGAGCTTATTTTTGAGCAAAATGTACACAGGATCAGGCTTCACATATTCTGGAGATGAAAATAAAACGGTGAGACACAGGTAAGTGGGCTGAACTAGGGCTACATTTATTAAATCAAGCAGGATCTGCGATGACTGTGTGAGAAGCTGAGGTTTACATCCATCAGGCAACTAAACTTACAACAATGGAACCAATTGCCTAGGGAAATCATGGGCTCTCTCACACTAGAGGCACTCAGGAGGCAGCTGGACAGCCATCTGTCAGGCATGCTTTAAGGTGGATTCCTGCAATGAGCAGGGGGTTGGACTCAATGGCCTTACAGGCCCCTTCCAACTCGACTATTCTATGATTCCATTATTCTATTTGGGCAAGATCATCCTGGCACTTTAGAGAGGTGAACTTATTTGACCAACCTACCTCAGGTCTACACCTTTTCAGTAGCCTAGGGAGGCTACCCTGTGTCACCCCTCTCCTGGAGTCCCACAACTCTGAGCAGGTGAATTGATCAAGCCCTGAAGCTGAGTCATATCTTCTTGCCCATGGGTCCCCCAAGCGGCAAACCTCAGGAATCGCCAATCATCATAAAGATGTCTCAAGGTGCTCATGTATCTGTATCCTACCTGCATTTCCCACATAAAAGTGCTGGTATTGACATTTAAAGCCCTAAACGGTTTGGGGCCAGGTTATTTGAAGGAACGCCTCCTCCCATATGTACCTGCCCGGACCTTAAGATCATCTACAGGAGCCCTTCTCCGTGAGCCCCTGCCAAAGGAAGTGAGGCAGGTGGCTACTAGGAGGAGGGCTTTCTCCGCTGTGGCACCCCGGTTGTGGAATGAGCTCCCCAGAGAGGTCCGCCTGGCGCCTACACTGTACTGCTTTCGTCACCAGCTGAAGACCTTTTTATTCTCTCAGTATTTTAACACTTAATTTTAACTTAAATTTAAATTTTATTGTTCTAACTCTGTATTTTAATCTTATATCAATTTCTGCTGCGTGGTTTTATCCTGGTTGTGCTTTTTATACTGTATTTTGTAATTGTGCTTTTAACCTGTTGGTTGTTTTATTGTGGTTTTAATTTTTGTGAACCGCCCAAAGAGCTTTGGCTATTGGGCGGTATAAAAATGTAATAACTAACTAACTAACTAAATAATAAATATACCTGCCTAATTCAGCAACACACCTAATTCAGCAACAACTAACCTCGTCCCTTTGCATCAGTGCAGAAGAGTAGGCTGGGGGGGATGGGAGCCAGCCAACAGGGCTAATTTGGCAGCAGGTAAAAAATTCCTACTCAGCCCCAAAGTAACCAGCAAAGCCTACACTGCTAGAGGATGGTCAGGCACTGAAAACTGAAAGACGCCCAAAGACAAGGCCGGTTGGTTTACATAATCACCAGGCCTCGTCCCCAGTCATTCCACAGGGTGCACCCACATAGACATTCGCTGCATCAAGCCTCTCTCTACCCACTGCAACCTTGCCCCTGCGGTGAGGCTTAAGCTGGCACAGGGGAACATCTATGCAATGGCTATGTGTATGTTCAACCAATAATCCAGATGGACAATTACATAGCTTTAGAATGAGTGGTTTAGTATATGATGACGTTTCTTGGGGTTGGGGGTGTTTGAGTATAAGTGTTTGAAACTTGAGCTAAAATAAATATGAAACACATTCTAGATTTATTTGCATTCACGGATTAGTCTCTATTGGTCTGTCTTTCTTGCTTTGACTTATAATTATTTACTACATGGATAATCAATCCAAAGTTAAAACACCCCTTAGCTCATTTCAAAAGGAGAATCCCATATACACTTTAACTCTTTCCCACAGAAACCAATGGGTTGTATACATTGTATCTCTCTAATGATGGAAGGCTCTGTAATCCACCTCCTGTTCTGTTCCAGAGGCTCCCCCAACCCGTGGAGCCTATCAGGGAAAAGAGAGAGGCAAGACCAGGGGCTTCAGCAGGGAGGAGGAATTGGTGAACGTCATCCAATTCTCCATACCACGGACAGATGCCTCCACCAGATCAGAGCCAGGTACAACCCAACGGGGCTTAAACATGCTCAACTTTGTAAAACATTTCCTCCATCAGCTAGTTTCCCCCCACCCCACCTCAAATCAACTAACTTGTCTTCTCATCAGCAGAGACTGATCAAATTTTAATTTGCTTCAGTATAATTAATAAGAAACCATGCAGCAAAATAACTCGGCTTCAGGCACATTAACTTGTGATCACTTTAGGTTTTTTCCCCTTTTTAATTCTAATATAAAATATTTCAAAGAATACATGAACGTAGACTCCTTATTTACAGTCCCTCATTTGAATTACGAAGAATGCTAATATTCTTCATGAGATTTCTTACCTGGAGTCATAAAATGTAAAATAACTCTGAAGGCCTCCAGCTGTACCGATGGCAGTGTTTTATACTTCTGCATAGTTTTTACAATTCTGGATGCAGCTACTGTCATTATATCCAGAGGAGGGAAACTGGAGGATCAATCATGCAAACAATAAAGACCACGCTCTCAATTACACATGCATTTATGAAATAACTGTTTGCATTATTCTTGCTCTCCTATAAACCATTGCAGATTATGTATTTTAAAACAGTAAACAATTTTCAAGCCTTTCTGCCAGGGTGGACACCACATGGCCTGCATGTGAGCCCTGCCTCTGCCCCACTCCCCGCCCAATTTAAAAAGTATGGACTATTTTTTGCGAAAAACAAAGGTGCCTATGGAAGCTATGGAGCACCAAAGGGATTAAATTTAGTTTAAATTTAACAAGCTCATTTTATTCCTTGGAGTGTATTTCCCCCGCCTCTTTTTAAACTTGGGGACGGGGAGATGCCCTGCAGACTTCACGGCACTCCATGGAGTGCAACCAGCCACATGAGGGGGTTCCTGGGGGCCTTCCACCCTCACCCATCCCTGCTTTATGCCTACAACACACCATTTTCAAGTTTTATGCATAACTATTTATGTTTTCTTCTGGCATTTCATTCCATGCCACATAGTAAGGCACTTCCAAAACCGGAGGTGCCAGTCAAAACACATTGCAATATGGGATGAGGGTCTGTTGTTTAATTTAAAAACATCAAATATCCAGTGGGCAAGCCTTGGGCTTCTGTAAAGTAGTGCTCTGAATCCTACCCACTGCCACAGAAGATTTGGACTAAGTAATATCAATCAATCAAATTTATTACAGTCATAGACCAGCAGAGGACTAAGTAATATACACTGAACACATTGGTTCTTTCACTGTGGGCATGCTGCCGTGCAGAAGCACTTCTAGTCGTTCCGCACAGCAGCGCCTATCACATGGTGAGCCATTCTTGCGCAGTGGCTCATCACAGGAATAGAGGCTTTGCAGCAGTGTGAAAAACAGTCCCCAAGCCACGCAAAGAGCTTTTGCAATGCCATACAAGCCAACACAAATGGCCCCTCTGTAGCAAATGTAAAATATAAACTGGCCCTACCTCATCCTTGAACACTAATATGGATGCAAAATGGTGCTACTGGTTTTGGACATAGGTGTTCATCGGACTAAACTTAGTTACCTTCCTTCAAAAGCATGATTCAGCAATTTGCAAGCAGCTTCTGCAACTTCAGGGGAGTCGGGGTGTCTCGTCATCATGTCCAGCACATTCATGTGTATTCCTTTGGCCAACAGAGTTGTTCTAATACTTACTGCAATAAGAAAATGGTAAACAAATCATGTATGCTGGGTGCAAGCTTTTTAAGGGTGATCCCAGTAGAAAAGAGATGGGTGTTAATCCAGATACACTGGGTTGAATCCAGACTAACATAGCAATCTTATGTATATCTACTCAGAAGGAAGTCCCACTGAGTTCAATAGGACTTACTCCCAGGTATGTTTAGAATTGTACCCTATGTTAGTTGCCGCTGAAATCAATAGGACTTAATTTAAGTTATGACTTTTAAGTCTCACTGGTGTCAAGGGCACCTAAGTGCAACTAAACTAAGATCCACTCCCTAGCATTTTATTCAGAGAAGAAATTTCTTCACAGCCCCAAGCTGCATTTGTTTGCCTTCCTAGTTTAGTGTTATATTAAGATTTATCTCAGTCTAGGACAAATCCAGTGTAAGAGGCAGATATCGTGCTCCCCTTTGTGCCCATTTAGTGTCACTCAATTCCCTTACCACTTTGCTCCAATAGAGTTGCCAAGGCATTTGCAGCTGCCTGAAACACTTCTTTTGAAGAGGAATGCATCAACATGGCGAGCATCATTTCCCTGTGTGCTGGGAACCTAACAGAAATAGAAAAAGAATCACAAACTACAAAAACCTTCAGAGAAAAAACAGATTCCGATAAACTTCGTTATTATTCTGTTCTTTTATTCAGTCATTATTCAATACTTGGGAAGAAGTGCCATTCCAACATAAACAGGAATTAGAGGCAACATAAGGATACTTCTTATGTCTAATTTAGGAGGCTAGATTTTTATCTCTCCTGCTTAGATCTCAACAGTTGTGCCCTTCCTTTAGGTTTGATGAGGAACGGGAATATTCTCAATAAAAACTACAGAAGCCAGAAGGTTCAAGCTCTTTGCACCAACCCTAGTCCAAAGGTTGCCTTTATATGTTACTACTTCTGGTTTGGTCACTAATGCTGATCTTGGGAAAACCATGTAAAATGCAATGGATTGGATTCCGTGGGCTTTTCTACACAAGTGATTTATTGCACACTTGTGATTGGTCACTCATGGAAGTTATCAGGACCTTTACACAACATTGTCAACCTCCAGGACATCTCCTGTGCTTTCCCCCCCTTTATCCCACTTTCAAAGAGATCAGAGGTAACATGAAAAGGGACATTATTTCAAACTATCAGCTGTGTGAAAAGCCAGCATAGCGCTATAATGACAGCGCTGTTATAGAACTTGCTGCGGGAGGGCTTTCCTCAATTCAAACCATGTGTCCGCCGTGTAAAGAAACCCATCGTAATCCCGCAAAGAAAGCAAAAGCAGAAAGGCCCAGGAAGGATGCGGGGAGGGGGGGTGTTTGCTTAAAGTAGAGAAGTTTTATGAGAAGATAACATAAGGAAGTGCACAGAAGGAAAATTGCCCATCCCCTCCTCTCGACTGCACCCCCCCCCCACCTCTCTGGAGGTTAGGGGGCTTCCTCAACAATGTGAGGTGGAGCATGGGGGTCTGCTGGGGAGGGAGGCAAATCAAGGAAAATAAAAGATCAGGAAAAAAACTTGCACAATTACCACGTGTGAAGCAACAAAAAACCCTGCACGTGCAACATGTGAAGCAACAAGGCCAGTTCCATCTCTCTGAAGGCGGAATCAAAACTTCTCCCAGTTTTGATTCTACTGCTTAAGATATCAAAGACAAACAGAAAAATATATCTTCAACTATAATTTAAGAGGCTCATTTTGAAACGTTCATTTCAGGCTACTGACTTTTTCTCTTCATCTCCAATCTTCTCATGAAGACTGCACTGGTACATAAGCAGATTGTTCAAAGCCCAACATGCAGCCTCCTAAATGAAAACATTGTTTTTTTAAAAAAATATCTGATCAATATATTCAATGTAAGCATTTACAAATTATGCTAAGAATAATCATTTGTATAATTCATGGCAACAGTGAAAGCATCAAAACCCGTATAAAAGGGCATTCTATTTTGGTTTTGGTTTTAAATAATTGTCAAGCAAATGTCTAATCAGCAATCTTTTATTAGCAACAAGAATCCTAACTGCTTCTGACTGAAGATTAGCTAATATCCATCCCAGTTGTAGCGAAATTAATTTCATTTGACAAAAAACTCCTTAGTTGACCCAGAACTCCTTTAACCATAGAAGTTGAGCTAACATCAGATATAAAATGATGGCATTAGCGAACACCAACAGATCTCTGTGGCTCTGGTGAGATTTATGTGTTACTTTTGCAACCAGCTCTTCCTTCGTCCCATTCAGATGGTGATCAAATCTTTTATGAGATCACACACCTAGAAACCACTGCATGAAACCACTGCAAACTGAAATCTATGCCTATGTACAGCTGCGTTGTTATACTCCTAGCCCAACTGAAGCAGTAGAATTTTTCCTCTTTTAAATGATAACAAGGTTAGGGTAACCATATGAAAAGGACAGGGCTCCTGTATCTTTAACAGTTGTATTGAAAAGAGAATTTCAGCAGGTGTCATTTGTATATATGGAGAACCTGGTGAAATTTCCTCTTCATCACAACAGTTAAAGCTGCAGGTGCCCTGCCCTCTCTTAAATCCGGTCACTCTAGTATAGTTCCTGCACCTTTAACTGTGGTGATGAAGAGGGATTTCACCAGGTTCTCCATATACACAAATGAAACCTGCTGAAATTCCCTTTTCTATGCAACTGTTAAAGATACAGGAGCCCTGTCCTCCTTTTCATATGGTCACCCTAAACAAGGTGGTATGTGTAACAACTGCATAGTTTTAGTTTTCAAACCAGTGTCCACAAGCCTGTAAAGTAGATCATAGGTGCGAAACTAAGGCAGCTATGGAATTTAAACCCATGTCTTCCTTTGCAAGTCCAAGGGCAGTATCCAATGCTGCCCACTCGCTAGCAGGACCCTCCACTAGCGCAATGTCAAGCTAACAGATGTTTGCGGATCAAAATGCTTGTTTCCAAAACAGGGCAGGTCAGCAGAACTTGAAGGGAAGTCCACTGATGTGGCCAGTTCCAGAAAAGAGCATTTTTATTTATTTATTGTTGTCGGAAGCACTAGTTCCTGTTGCACTCACAGTGTGTTCCGCTAATGCAAGAGAGACAGTTGGAGTACAGTGGCAACATTGGATACTGACCCAAGACTCCAAACCCAGGACCCTGCTGGATCTCCAGGGGCAAAATCCAACGTAAGTCCTACTTATACTTATTTAAATAAATGGGACTTGAGTTAGTCAAAACTAACTTAAATCCCATTCATTTCAATTCGTTTACTCTAAGTGGGACTTATGTTGAATTTTACCCCCGGCGTGCACTAACACCAGGTCCAACTATGACTGCAGTGTGCCCTTAGGCAAGCTACAACCTGAGCTTCAGTTCTCCACCCCGCAAAAATGAGCATAACAGTAAAATGAGTCCCTATCCAGGCCTCTTGTAAGAACAAAATATGTTGAGGATTTTAGAGCAAGATTTGCAAATTAAGATTTCAATATATAAAGAGGTTAGAGTTTAGCAACAAGTAAATACTCCTAAGAGTCTTCTTATCCAATTTGATGGTTCTTTCTTCCAGTTACACGTCTTGAGACTCCCTTCTCATGTTTCCGAATTTCTTACCTGTACATCTCTATTTTTCCGGTGCCATTTAAGTGCTTTATAAGAAGCTTCCAGCCAACTCAATGTTTCTTCCTCTTCATCTTCCTTTTTATCTTCCAAGTCTCTGTTTAAAAATATTGTTTCCGCTTGGAGAAAAAAGTTATAATTTATTTGTATTTTGAATATGTGAATATCCACTTGTTTTCACACTGAAGCACAGATTAGCAAAGGTGATGAAATGTGATAATCATCATTTGCAAAAGATTTACATTTCTTTTCCTGGCACCTGCTTGTCATTAGGAAAAGAAAAAGTCGATATTTTTACAGCAGAAGCATTTGGCAGGAGCTGAGCAAAATTCTATTTGGCTTGGGGTTTTAAAATTTTGAATATATCTTTATTAAACCTGAAACTCAAGTCTCTGATATCAGAACATTTCAGCACTGCATAATTAAGCCTCTCTCTATAGGTTACAATGTGCATCTTGGCCTACACTACTATGTATACTTAAGCCCACATATTCCTACTGTCTATAGTTTGCCTTACTTTCAGTTAGAATAAATAAGATTCTTTAAAATCCAACGCAATCTCATGACCAGTAAGACTATGTACTAGGACTGCCTCCCACTCAAGAATTTGTTTGCTTGACTGTCCTGAGGTAAACCAACTGAATTATAGTCTCAAACAGAGATGATGTGACATTATTTAATAAGATTAATATGTTGCCTAGATAAAACATTATGGGGTTTTCTTTCATCTTATGAGCAAATAGTTGCATACCACCGGAGAACAGAATCTCAATCTCACAAGTCAATTCCTTGTGAGCCCTTCACAGTTTTTGATCTGGCACTGTGAAGTTTCACGGAGGTGGAAGATGGCAAACTCAAATCAATCAAGCCTTTAAGGGGCTTTCCTGCAAAAGGTAAAAGCAGCCTGGGTCTTAAGGGAAAACTTCTATCCCAGGAGATGACATGTGCCCCTGTTCTTGGGTACCTGGACCCAAAAAAAGGTCCTGCCCTGCAATCAAGGAAAAGCACAGAGAGCAGGAGAAGGCAACAAGAGTGAGGGAGATCATATTGGAACTCAAGGGTTGGTTGTGGATGGCTTTAAACAAGAGGCAAGATGGTGGTGCCTTCACCACTGACTAAGGAAGCAGGAAGCTAGGGAAGAAAAGAGGTTAGGCTTGAGGAAATTTTCAGGGAACAAAGGAAGCAGGTGGTCAGGTTGTATGCAAGGTTATGATTGCGGGTGATCTGTTTGGTAACTTTGGTAACTAGACCCATGTAGAGATAATGGGACTGTTCGGAGTCAGAAAAGATAACAGGAGACTAAGGACTTGACTATTTCTTATGAGTTTCCATGGGTATGCTGCTAGGAACTACCTCCCTATGACAATATCCTGCTCCAGCCATAATCACACAAATCAGGGCTATCATGTTGAAAGCCTTGTTCAGCTTGGAACATAGAAACTTCAACAATATTCCAGAGGAACAGGAACAGATTAGGGATGGGGAAGAAATCCAAGAGCACCATGACAATCCACAGTCAAATGACTTAATTTCACGCTTTCAAACCAGTACGTGAACTGAAACTCGGTTATCCTTTGCGATGGAGTTCTCCAATCAAAGAATTTGTATAATAGGGAAAAGTGCACACAAAAATGAATATATTAATGAAAACAACATTCAAAATTGTTTATATTAAGTAAAATTGCTTTAAAAAAATAAACGTGTATTAGAAGAAATGTCTTCAAAAGTACTTTTGAATCTTCATGCAAACTTGCATTTTTTATTTCTCAGTGTTCGGGATGAACTAAACATAAGATTGGGAAAATTCTCAAAATTCAGGACAAAATGATCTTAAGGTTGGGAAAATTAGAAACAAAATTGATAGATTCAACCATCTTAGGCCATGGGTGATTCCCCAAAGGGTAGCTATTTTCAGTAGCAGTCCCATGACAATCCAAAATGTAGGAAAGTAGCAATAAAGCTAAGAACGGGCTGCTAAGGAAATACAAAAGATTTAACCATGAGTTCAAGAAACCCGAAGATAAAATATAAGTAGAGCTCACAATAATGATCTTGTGAGTGCTAGGCAATGTGTTCAGAGTCCTTTGGAGTTTTCCCTTTTGAACAAAGCTGTAGATATGCCCTTGTCCATACTAGCTTTTCTGTCACAGATAAAAAGATTATCCTAGAAGGAAATAGCAGAGAGTGGTGAGAAACCTAACTCATTGTAACTTATATAGTTACTTACTGAGAAGAGCCAAGCAACTGAGGCCTGCAGCCTGTAGCTTTGCATTTTCAGGGTACTTTTCGACAGCTTTCAAAATGACGTCATGTACATCATTCAATACCAGGATATTGAAAAAGTTTTCTGGGGGTGAGAGGAGATTAAAAAATATATCTGAGTGTCATAACACAGAATGCATGCATCTTACACACATACTGTGTGCAGCACTGACTGTAGTCTGAAAACCCTCTTTTAAAAATATCCATGCCAAGGAAATACATTTTCATCAGTGGCATCTCAATTTTCCTCTCAAACTACCTGTGAGTTGTTTAGATTTGGATGGAGCTGTATGGGGTGTGTGTGTGTCCATCAACTGGGGTGATTAAGGACTGGCAATTATAGAAAAACCTTGGTGCTTTAGGGAAAAGCCAAGTCGAGGAAAGCACTATTCTAGCCCCTGTCTGGTTCTGACTTTTCTGCAGAATCACAACTGTTTTAAAATGTGATTTGCTATAATGGGGCACTGTCTTCTTTCTAGAGTCTCAGCACAATCCTACGCATGCTTATGCAGAAGTAAGACCTGTCATGTTTAATTCAGCTTATTCCCGGGTTAAAGCATATAGGATTGTAGTTTCAAGAAGTCAAATTCAATATCATGAAATCAAAGTTGTGTTTACATAGGGGAAATCCCCCAAGAAATATCAGACACAGGTATTACACATTAAGGGTGCAATTCGATGCATATTTAGACAAAAAAATACTAATAACTCCCAGCATGGCCCAGGACTAAACATGCATAGAACTGCACCCTAAGTAATGTTTTCACACACACACCCCAAATGTGAGTAGGTCCCTTTGAATTTATTCTTCCCGTGCAACTGGTTCCCTCCCTTCCATTAAGGGGTTCACAGCTATACTTCTTTTCTAACTGCAGCGCTTTGTGTAGCATTTGAGACTGCTCCCCAAATTCCTCTGAAATTCCAGAGCTGCCAAAAAGCAGAGAGATCTGTCTTAAAGCGAGGAATTACAGAAGCTTCAATATGAGCATGGAGCTGATCACACACCCGTTTGGCTACCGCTTCTCCCACCAAGTATAATAATCAAAGGGCATAATATTCTCGCTTTAGGACTCACCCAGGGTAAGTTTGTGCAGCAAGCGGCAGCTCACTTCCTGAATTGGCTCACTCTTGGGGAATGTTTTCATCATTTCAACTATGATATTGTAACACCTCACATTTCCAGACATCAGAACTTCCACATTGCTAGCTAAAAACAACATAAAAGGAACAAGCATATTGGAGAAAGAAAAAAAGGTTCTTGATATTTTAATATACACAGGTTTTGCTTTTAAAGTGACTGATGCTTTGACACATGTGAATGTTGTAGGGGTATATTCAAACAGAGGATTAGGAAAACCTACAAAACTATAGTAAGTATCCTATTGTGGTTGCAGAATAAATAACGTTAAAGAAAATGTATCTGCAGATAATGAAAATAAAAATGAAATTGTGACAAGTTTGAATGCTTTGAAAGAGAACAAATAGTTATCTTTTATTTTAAATAAGAGTACATTTCTTTGTCTCCTATTCTGTAGATGAACATAGCTACAACTTTTTCATCATACTCGTACTTACTGCACATCTCATAGTTTTTACATGAATGTTGTATTTCCTCCTTTTAACATTTTGTACTAGGTTCTAGTACGCTATCTTGAAATCAATGAAGTACGCTATCTTGAAATCAATGAAATATATTTCCAAATTAATATGCTTAATTCTGGACTGCCTGTTCATCAAATCTGCTACCACCATAAGCAAATCATTAATCACTTTTAAAAAGTTTCTTTTTCTATTTTTTAATAAGGCAACTAATGAATTGATAAACCAGTACGTGTGCATGCACTTCTTTTATTTAAAAATGGAAGTGGCCAGCCTACCTAAAGCAAGGGGAAGAGGCAAGACTGACTTCTGAAGTAGCATCTGATTTGCTAGTGAGAAAATCTGACTTTTAAATGGCAAGCCAGGTGGAATCCAGACTCACAAAGTGGCTGAGGGACTTGCTGCGAGTTCTAATTTTATATCATGTTTATCTCCACCCTTTATCAATCTATTTACAGTATTTCTTTACTGCTCTATGTCTGACATGATTTCCAAGCAGTGAACAATAAAAAGAAGGAAAGAAAGAAATCAGAATTTTAAAAGTATTTTAGATCAAATTATGTTACCTAAACTGTGGCTGGTCAGTCAGGGAAGGCTTGTTTAAAGAAAAATGTCTTTAAAATGACTATAACTTGCAGCAAAAACAAAACGTTTTATTATTTCTTTGCTATGACCATAACCCAACACAGTGAATCACTATTGTAAAATGCACTAAAAACAAGAGTGAATTCTCATAATATTTTCAGCCATATGACGTTAGGATAATAGGGCGATAATTCATAAACTGAAATGTATGAAGTATCCAGTTTGTGATTTTGGTGTACTTCAATCTAAAAAAAAAAGACATGGGGGCTTTCTATACACTTTGAAAGCCTTGCGGTGGCTGTGCGGTAGAGCTGTGTCAGTTATACAATGCAGCAGCCACCTCGCAGCCATCGCAGAGCTTTCCTGAGGCAAGTACCATGCATCCACCTTCTAACTTCACTTCAGCGCTACAGCAGAGGCGTTCCCAGGCGGATGGCAACCCCTGATTGGTTGCTGTCCGCCGGGGCAGAGGACAAGGGGCAAGCCAAATGGCCGCCGGAAATCATACACCCTTCCTCTGTGTCGGGATTAGCCACTGACACCATGTAGCAGAGAAAGCGTGGGGATTCCTTAAACTCAGTGGCAACCCGGCCCCAGTCAGTCATGTTGGGAGTTGTGGGAGTTTTTTCTGTCTAAACATACATAGGATTGCGCTCTTATTCATGTATTTTTACTGCTAGACCAGTCTGCACAAAACCTTCACAATATCTTAGGAGCACACGGAGTCCCACTGCACTGCTAGACTATTCAAAGCAGAATTCTGAGAAACCTTTATTTTCAAATGTCTTCCATTTTAGCTGTGGAATGCCAGATGTGGGCAGGGCAAGGCACAGTGGCAGCAGCCATCCTTGCTATGGTTCACGCCCACTGGAGAAATAATCTCAGCGTGTTCTCTTGAACCAGCCCCTTGTGTCAAGCTTTGTTTCACACGCTGCTGCGTTACACCACGTTTGTTCAGAAGTATAATGCAACAGCCAGCCTCAAGTTTTTATGAGCAACTGGATGGCACCAACCCCAATGGCCTTTTCTGCTCTCCTTTCACAAACAAGGAAGTGCCATTAAAAAGGGGCTGCAACCGTTATCAAGGAGAGAAATTAAATTCCAGTAAGGCAGATTTTGAAGCTACTCATTTTAAACAATACAAAGACTTGATTTTTTTCCCCCTGGACAAAATGTAAGCAGAGGGAAAGAGAAAGTGTGTTGGGCAGGGGAGTGTGTCACTGTGCTGACTTACTCAAGATGAATGCTTCCCTTCCCTTTCAAATAACAGAATCCTCCAGATGTGCTTCCCTTCCCTGCCAATCTCATTTTTAGCTTTGTCACCTTTTTTACTGGCCCTCCTTCTGTGCCTCTAACAAAAAAAATCAAGCAGCTGAAGGCTTTTTTCACCGTATAGCTACATGTCAGCAGAAGCTTTGCTTGCACACTTTCTGCATTTGCAACATAAAATGCTGCCTTCTATCAAGTCAGACCATGGGTCTATTTAGCTCAGTATTATCTACAGCAGTGGTTGTCCACGGTTTCAGCCCTATTTGGAGAAGTCATGAAATGAAATTGGGACACAGGAACTGTGCCTATACATAAAAAGGCTGCACCCATCCCCATGCTCAGAAGTCATTGTCAGACATCACATGCAGACCAGAGTTCACCAATGACAACTCCTTCAAGAATTACCGATGGTCACAGGCCACAGTTCACAATGCTAAAAAGGGAAATGGATGTTAATTCAATGGTGCACACACTCACCCCACCCATATTAAAATGGCACTACTAACTTACGTGGTCCAGCCAGTGAATGTAAACACAAAAGTGCGAGACGGACTAGGTCCTCTTTCTCTGGGAATTTCTTAAACACATTTAGTACGATCATATGATCCTTGTCCTCAACAAATTCAATCAGCTGCTCCTCTGGAACTGAATTGAAAAACAAAGGCATAAATACAGCATAAACAGCATTTTTATTCATGGAAGGTATCCCTGAGACAGCAGAAGAGTATTTATTTGCTCTCTTCTGAGCATGGTTCCTAGAAGTTCTTGCCTCCCACCAAAGCAAATCTGAGTGTTTTAATATGTGAGGAGGAAAAAAGAGGTGGGGTCCTGGCTCAGGTGAGTAACACCTGGGAAGAGAAATTAAAAGTGGGGCTGGAGAGAAAAGAAACTAGGCCTAAACTGATGAGGCTCGCCTGGCGCCAACATTGTTATCTTTTCGGTGCCAGGTCAAGACTTTTCTCTTCTCCCAGGCATTTTTAACAGCATTTTAACAGCATTTAACAACGTTAAGTTTGTTTTTAATGGACCCCACAATTGTTGTTTTTAAATGGATACTGTTGTTTTTATACTGTTTTTTATGTGTGTGTGTGTGTGTGTGTGTGTGTGTTTTTAAATTGTATACTTTTAATGTTTACTATTTTTAAATGTTGTGAACCGCCCAGAGAGCTTCGGCTGTGGGGCGGTATATAAATGTAATTAATTAAATAAATAAATAAATAAATAAACCTCAAGCAGGGGGACTGAGAGGAAGCCTTGAAAAAAGTCACTGAAGAAAAACTTCCCCGACGAGTGGCAGAGTAAAGGAGATGCCCATTTCAAGCTCCAGCCCTGCTCCCTTTTATCTTCACCCATTTTTGCCTTACACTCACTGGACCAAATTCCTTCCTTCCATTCCTTCTTCCCCTCCCCTCCTTTGCACTTTTCAGTTTTATGCTTCTTGATCCTCAATATCTTTGAGCTGGTGATAATCCCTCTTTTATAAAAAGGAAAATTGTAACAGGTATTTTCCTGTTCAGCCAAAACGAGTTCAGTCTTCCAGTGTGACCCCGTACATGAGGAGTTCTTTCTTGGGTGACTGGAAAATGAGCCAGCTGCAGTAACCTCTGCACTGAATGGCTCTGTGTTTTGTACAAAGAAAAAAGGAAAAAAAAAACTTTTCCATCTCTTCCACGAGAAATATATAAACTCTCAAGGTGATGAGAGCTTGCACATCCTTCCAGACACTGGAAGATGCACTTTTTGTTCTTCTTCTTTTGGATAGGAAAGAAACTGTATCTTCCCCTAGCCTATATGTGTGCCTGTTGTCGTTTCAGTGGGAATATCCACATTTCTTGTAAAGGGAAAACATTCAATTCTGTAGACAACAAAGATGTGGAAGAAAAGGAAGTGTGAAGTGTTTGCATTTCCTGCCTCATCCACCCCCCTTTTGGGGGGTGAGGCAAATGTCTGGTTCTTCCTGTACAAACTGTATCATTGTCAATCCTACATCTATGCAGACATCACAGCAAAACATTTTTCCAAATATAGTTATGCCTCTTTATTCTGCACCCGCCGCCTAAAAATTGTCCCTTGTGCCTTCTGGCAAAGTTAAAGCAATAACACTCCATGTTAGAAATGTAACGCAACTTTCCCATAAATGCCGGCATGATAAAGTAAAGATTTGCTGCACAATACTGCAAAGTGCTTAATTAGCTTTTCCCAGCCTGGTGCCCTCCAGACATTTTGGATTTCAACTCCGAACAGCCCCAGCCAGCATGGCCAACTGTCAGAAATCCTGGGAGTTGTAGCTCAAAACATCTGGAGAGAAGGTTTGCTTACACCATTGTCAGAGTAGACTTTACCTTTTCTTCCTTCTGTATCCCATGATTAAGTGAAGTGCAACTGAGTTCTCTTCACAGGAATAAAGCACACTGAACACTCCTGATCCCTTAAATCAGGGAAAGGGTGCACAGTCCTATGGCCTGTCCTAATTCCTTAAACACGGTTACATGTGCACTTGCCTGCTGTTGAGCCACTCACCCATAACCCTTGATTTTATCATCCTTAATTCCCATCTAAGTAGAGAGCAAGGGCAAAGCTAATGAAAATAGTTAGAGAGCTACTTGTTCTTTTTCAAAACTAAAGGAACTACATGTTTTTTGCTCAACACACGAAGCTTTCCACTTTCCCTGTTATCCACAAAAAATGCCCCCCTACTACTAACAGATTTTTCCTGGGTCTCTGGGCTCCTTAGCAGGCCAATTTGACTTAGCGCCAGGTATGCTCATGATATTAACTGTTTACCCAACTCTGAACTAATTTCCAATTGGGGAAGGAATATTGTCAAGAACCTGAACTATGCATACTGGGATTGCAACACCATGTAAAATGGTGACTGGGCTGTTAGCTTTCAATCAATGGCTTTACATAATCATGTGAAAAACAGATGGTTAAGTCAATAGTTATTAAAAGCAAACTGCATGTTTGCTTTTGTGGGTCTTACTTTACAGAACAAGATCAGGGTGGGGACTAGGAATAATGCAATGAATGAGGCAGAATAAAGAGACTGGCGTCCTCAAAACTCAAAGAATTTACCCTTGAGCAACGCTTTCAAACCTGCAAAGCAGTGACACCTCTCAAACATACAACTGCCATGTCCTACTCTTATTTGCAGACTATATTTGCTTAAGTACTGTAAGAAAGGGTTATTTAGGAGCATTACAGCAGAGCAGGACGAAGTTTAGAACAGGAAACTGCCTTCATTAAGGCATGCTGTATTTCTACCGCAGAGGGCTAAATAAAACCTAGAAATTACAGTGCAGATTACTTGGAACAGCTTTGTAAATAAGCTCAAAAAGTTATAGGCTGCTTTTTTAAAACTTGCCTCCTAAGAGGCAAGTAGCTTGTGCTTCCATGCTGGTCAGAGGATGGAAAGCACAGGGATGCACATAGCCACTGGCTCCTTAGCAGGCTAGTAGTACTGCTGCAATATGTTCTATGTCAGGCTACCCTTGAAGAGTGTCTGGAAGCTACAACTGGTGCAAAATGCAGCAGCTAAGCTTCAGCGCACCAAGAGTTTGTTGCTTCCTGGGCTCAATTCAAGGTGCCGGTTTTAACTTTTAAAGCCCTAAATCAGCCTTCCCCAATCTGGCGCCCTCCAGATGTTTTAGTCTCCCATCAGCTACAGTCAACATGGCCAATGGTAAGGGATCCTTGGAATTGTACTCCAAAACATGAGAGCCAGTGAGGTGTAGAGGCTAAAGTGTGGGACTGGGAGTTGGGAGATCTGGGTTCTAGCCCTCACCCAGCCATGGAAACCCACTGGGTGACTTTGGGCCAGTCACAAACTCTCAGCCCAACCTACCACACAGGGTTGTTGTTGTGAGGATAAAATGGAGAGGAGGAGGAGGAGGATTATGTACGCCGCCTTGGGTTCCTTAGAGGGGGAAAAGGCGGAATATAAATGCAATAATAAATAAAAATAAAAACATCTGGAGGGCACCAGGTTGGGGAAGGCTTCCCTAAACAGTTTAGGACTTGGCTAACTAAGGGACTGCACCTATCTTGTTATAAACCTGTCGAGGTATTAAAATCTGCAGGACAGGACCTTTGGAGGATGCCATTACCCACGGAGGCCTGTTTTCAGGCACACTGGGAAGGACTTTCTTCTCTGTTGCTCCAAATTGTGGAATGCAGAAAGGATGTTAAGAAACACCTCTTTAATCCAGCATTTTAAACTATCTTTAATATGTTTTAATTGTTTTAATGATTTTCTGGCTGGGTGTTTTTTTTTAATGATTTCAGCATTTAAATTTGTTTTGCTTCACCCTGGTGGCCTTTGGCAAAGAACGAAGTAGAAATACTACTACTACTAATTGCCTTCTACTGAGTGGACTGCCGGAGAAGGGACAGACTGATCTGCTCCCCTTCTGCCAACCTGCTGCGTTTCTGAGCAGGGTGGAGGAAGCGACTTTCCTTCCTCTGCAGCTAGCACAGAAACAAGTAGGCTAGCCAGGGAGGAATGCATTGATCCATCCCTCATCAGCCAGCTCTCTCACTTGCCTGCATGGAATTCCTAGTCGTAGTGGCAACCGGGCAAGTTGTTAAATGCAAAGCTGACTTAAAGATGGTGTCCCAGAGCCAATCAGTTTCTAAAGAGAAGGGTTTCAAGCCTCAAGCCTGCCTTTAAGGTGCACACTTTCCATTAGAAACACAGCTCTAAATGTTTGAACTCAAGTAGTGCTTACTCATTAGTGAGGGAAAGACACTCTGTAAAAGGCACTATTACTACACTTTAAGACTCAACTCTGATACTGAGGGCAGTTGTTGGGGATTTGGCACAAATTAGGCACTGCTAGAAACCGTTAAAATAAGCACATCACTATAAAAATGACTTTTCATTTAGCAACAGTCAGGGCCATAATCCAAATTCAAACTATCTAATTTCAAACCATAGATCATTGGACTGCTGCATAATTATTAGAGATTACCAGACTGCTCCCCGACAAAGGAATTCCAAAGAAAACCACACAGTACCCAGCTCCCTCATATGCCTTTAGCTTGTCAGTGCTTGGCAGCACCAGGAATGTATTAGAAAGGGAAAGAGGGGAATCTATAGTTAAAGGTTGTCGTGGAACCTAATCAACATTAAGTGATCTTGAATATGTATCCCTAGTTAATGGACAGTCCATAGCTCTCTGCTTTAGTGATGGTGGATTGTGCTGAAATCTGCACACCCATAAAGCTCTCAACCTAAGACAGATGTCAAAGATATTTGGATTCCATGCTGTCAGACTATTTAAAAGTTATTTCTTTAATTAACATCGGCTTGACTATTAATCTCCCCTTCCCTGAAACGTGTTGTTTAGCATTGCTACCTTCCAAAAAATAATTTTGCTGCTTTACTGGTTGACAAGGCAAAACAGTGCTTTGGAAATGAAAGAATGAAAATGAAAATCTAGCTTCAGAACTGTTTTCTCTGCTGGACGCCTTATTTTATAAACCCCTTTCCTGCTTCTCCACGCAACACCACAAACGTGAAGAGCAAAAGTATATAATCACATTATTTACCTTTTTCTAAAAGCATGTGCAAAGCTTTACATCCGTATTGCTGGATCTTTTCATTGTAAGAATAGGTGTCCATGGCATCAAATACCAATAAAAATACATCCGTCCCTTCTTCCAAGAGAAGAAGTGTTATTGCATCTACAAACATAGGAGAAAATTTGCAGGTCACTAGCTTTTTGGAATCATAATCCATTTAAAAGTGCAACATTATCTCATAATATAATTTCCTCGCTTTGCCTTTAGGAGCACAACCCTATGCATGTCTACTCAGAAGTAAACCTCAATAATTAAATGGGGTTTATTCCCAGCTAAGTATGCATAAGAGTGCAGTCTAGGTTACACTACCATCCTGTTTAATCAGAAGGCAGAGTGAAATCAACGTACTAGAAATATTCTCAACAGTAAAACTGTTAGTAGCATTTTGCACACATTTCGCAGACCAACATAATCTGACAATCTGCAATACAGGATTTAAGCACTAACGAAGGCACACAAACAGTTCCAGTTGTACAGAAAGCAAAAGTCAAGCCTGTGCCCCCTAGCAGATTAACACTGTTTACATTGTAGTGTGTACAACCTAATGTGAGACAACCCTCCCTGAAGAAATATGAACCATTTAGTAGGGGAGATGAAAGCTCCACCCCACATCTCATGTGTCTTTTTATTATGCCAAGAGGCACTGTAAGGGACCCACCCCTTCCTCTCTCTTAAGAGCATGAAGTGAGTTGCTGTTTACTCCCCTCCTTCTAGTTAGGGATGCTTGAGGAAGTCAATCTGTGCGAATTTCGATGCAAACTGACCTGATCTGTAACTCCAGGACTAATGTGTGGTTCAGAATGTAACTACCCTTTGGATTTCACACTTCTCCAAATTTATAGTGCAGTTCTTGGCTCAAAAATGTACCAAAATGCATTTTAAAATGTGTATTTTAGGATAAAATGGAAAACATACTTTGATAAAGAACATTTAAGCTGCAATCCTATACCCATTTACCTAGGAGTAAGCCTCACTGAGCTCAATGGGACTTACTTTTGAGTAAGTAAGGCGCTGTAAGAATATATAGGATTGCAGTAAAAGATGTATTTTGTAGGAAACTATGATCAAAAATAATCTTTAATTGTAGATTTTCATGCATATTTTAATTTTTTTAAACTGCAGATCGTGAAAAGAGGATGGAATTGACACACAAATGGACACAGGCAAAACTGGTACTGACCAGAAATAAACTGATCCGCCCAAGCTACTAGAGCAACTGCTAAACTCAGGAATAGGATACAGTCTGGGCACTCGTGCACACACACACACTTTTCTCACTCCTATTTATGCCTTGGGCTGCAATAGACCAGAATAAAAGGGAATGGATTATGATACAGAATACGTACTAACCCCCCCCCTACACACACACACACACACACACACACACACACACACACATATATGTACACACACAAATACTAGATATCTATCTATCTATCTATCTATCTAGAGAGAGACATTAAAACTAAAACAAAGTCAGGTGTTTTACTCGTAACACTGAAAATAAAATTTATACACTTTAGGAAAAAATGGTACCTGAAGAGAGAAGCAGGTTCAGTGTTTTGAGGCCAATTATTGATAGGTGTATGTTCGTATTGTGGATTCTAAGCATCTTAAGAATGTGCCTAAATTAGAAAGAGGGGGGAAATGATACTAGGTGAACTACTGCAATAGGCAAATATTTTTTCTCCATATTATGAGCCCCAGATGGAGATGCACATATGCTACAAAAGACAGAACCAGCCACTTGAATTTGAGTGAGCATCACAAACAAGATGGATATCCTGATGTGCATCTACATCCTTCTGCACACAAATCTCACTAGCTAGATCAGGCAATCGTCATCAAATCTGGACCTATACACTGAACTTTGGACCGCTAGAGAGACACCTTTTGTTTTGGCTCTCCATTCCAAATTCTGTTTTGCAACCAGCCAAAGTCTCCAAATATCCATGACCAACCAAGACATGAGGTCCTTTGTGCTCCCCCTACTCTGAAGGAAGGTAAATAGAACCACTTCAATGCCATTTCCTTCTATTTTTCCTGCTGTGCCTCTATCTATTCTTTCTGCCCCACATGTGTACAACCCCAGCCAAGCTCCCCATCGTACAGCCTTCCAAATTCTGCGTTGCCACTTCAATAGCATTCTCCTCACGCCTCATTTGGCAAAAGCTAATCCCCCTGCCTCTGCCTTTCTGTCTCTATGCTACCACTATTAGAAATAGTATATTGGCCCATGTGCTAGGGGGTTGCTACACTTACAGGACACTTCAGCAAAAGATCCCTTCTCACTTTCAGCATGACATGTGAGTTCACGTACCCATGTGAACAAAAGATGTGGCCTAACCAAGGAAACCTGAGTTCAAATCCTTACTCAGCCATGCAGCTCAAAAACCTTGAAGCCAATCTATCACTATATCTCAGCCTAACCTACCTCACAGGGTTGTTGTGAGTATTTAAAAGAAGGGCATACTATGTACTCCACCTGACTTCTTTGGATAATTGGTGTGCTATGAACGTAATAAGTGCTTGCAGAACTCAGGCTACAGGTCATTGAACCTGGAGCTAAAGAGTTAAGATGTACCTGAACAAGGTGGGAGGGAATTGCTGGGATGTTTGTTTTTCCCTTTCCTGTCTCCTCCCTCTACTTCCTTCTTCTTGTTGTTCCCTGCCTGATGGGTTGTTGACCACATGGCTGAACTGAACCATCCTACCCTAGGATGGAAAGTTATGTATTCCTAAAGTAAAGTTTCTTTCAAACCACCACTGGAGTTTTTCTTTTGTCGACACATGTGGCTACTCACAGGGAGCTGATTCAGATGACAATAATAAGGTAAGTAATAAAGAGCTGCTGGATAATCAGAGGTAGATGTTGTACAAACTATTACCACTTCCCCCACTGTGCCACAACATACGGACACCCTTGAAGCAAAATATGTTCTGGCGGAATAAATTGGTATTGCCACTGGGGAGGTGGAGAAGCTCACAGTCAAATCACCCGGCCCAGATTTAACCACAGTCCACCAGACGAATTGCTACATAGCAGCGTATTCATAAAATGATGGTTCTCAATTACCTGTGTACACTGATGAAATACAATGTATTTGAAAGCACCTACATGACACGTACGTACATACTGTCTTGCAATGAAGTTATTCATGTTTAAAATCACTGTGAGGTTTCAGTAAGAGCATCCGTAGGCTTTTAGCTGCTCTTTGCATTAACTAGTGAAGGAGCAATTTAGTCATTGTTAAAGAGGTTTGTGACATTTAGAAAGAAAAATTCAGCTCACGCACTAATTAAGCGCGATACTTGTTAAGTTGCCATAGTGTCTTGTCAATATTTATTACGCTGCACAGCATATTCCAAGGGCAAAATTGTCACCTGGGCAGCTGCCTTGTATCATTACCCTGCACTGTACTGCCACACTCCAAACAGAGAGTCAATGCCGCAGAAAAACATGTCACATACCAGGGTGAAATTTCCCCAAAGGGTCCAATTATTAGCTTAGCTTCAATAAACTACAAAGGGATGAGAGGACAGAAGAAAGGGAAAAGGACAAGTTTCCTCCCAAATCTGTGGAGTCAATCTGGGCAGGCTATGGATCCCCGTGCCTGGGATAACGTAAGTAGTGCACCCCTTAAACTCACCCTTCTGACAGATCATGTGCAGTAACTGTGAAGCACCAGCAGACAGTGTCAGAAATTGAGTATTTGTATAAGGTTAAGCAGCAGTGAAGACAGCAGCATTATAAGCCACATCAGGGGTATGTAAGAACGTAAAAAGAGTGATGCTGGATCAAACCATCTAGTCCAGCATTCCTTTCATCCGATGGCCAACCAGCTGTCAAGAGGAAACCCACAAGCAGGATATGAGTTTTAATTGTGAGCTGCCCAGGGGGCCTTGGCTATTGGGCAGTATAAAAACATAATAAATAAATAAATAAAATGAGTGCAACCACACCCTCCCTCCCATGTTCCACAGCAACTGGTATGCATAGAGTAGGGAACTTCTTTCAGTCCGAAGGATGACTTCAATTTTGGAGAAGCTTCTGGGGGGGGGGGGGCACATTCTAGTGCTGGGCACGTCCAGAGGCAAAAGGCATGGGGCCAAAAATACAACAACAACATCCAGCATATTATCACTTAAAGCTCTTACTACCAGTAACTGAGTTTTAAGAAAAAGGTTTTCAACCTTTTTGAATGGGGAAAATGCTGCACAAACACTGGCAAACCACCAAATTATTGGTGGTTGTGGGGAAGGGGATGCGGCCATCTGGAGAAGCCTCGAGGGCCAGAATGGGGCCCCAGCAGGGCCAGGTTTGGTCTCCGGGCCTGAAGTTGCCTACCCCTGGACTACATACAAAGGATTTCTTTTCAAATACAATCTAGGAAGGAGAGGCAGTGTTTAATTTCTAAAAAGATGGGTGCCAAGGCTCAGACATATGTTAGAGCTCTTCTAATCCCTTCAGAGAATGTATTCTAAGTTCATGACAATTGCAGCCTATTCCCAATTATGAACAGTACACTGTACTTTTTCTGTTTTTTTTAAATTATTATTAGGGTTAATACAGACATAATGTTTTAACAGTGGCCACATCCCACAGTGGAGCCTTCTCCTGCAGTGTGATCTTGGATTCACTATTTGCCTCACACATATACCAATTTGTTCAACTACTAGCCTTACCCTTCTCTTAACGCTTTAGGCGGGCTGCCTTCTTTATTTAAAATGACACAAACACAGAGACATCTATAGTAAGTATTGCAATTTCTCAAGACCAATGGACATCCAGAAAATTGTGTAAGTGCAGCAATTTAACTTCAAATTTTAATGCCACATATACAAAACATGGAAGTTGAATTCCTAGTCAAACTTGACATTATTTATCTTGGTATGAATACAGAGTGGGTAATTAAGATAGTATAAACAGCAATTTTCTCTCTTGAATTACACAGCTAAAGCATCAACCTGCTAGTGCTTATTGGATCGATCTTTCTATTGGTGAATTTCCTTATGTTCATTTGATTGATTCACGTATGGTCTCCCTGATTTCCAGGAAGTGGACTTTTATTTTACTTCGTAAAACATTCTGGACTGGATCCAAACATACACTTCTGACAACAGAAAAGGCTTGGGTCAAGTGAAAGCTTCTGCAAGCAGAAATAGGGGAGGTGATATTCACTGATTCCCCCATACTGTCTCCAGTGCTGCTCCAGAGTAGAATAGGAGTGTGAAACATGAGGCTCTCCAGATGTTTTGGCCTCCAAATCCCATCATCCCTCACCAATAGCTGGAGTGTTACAAGTTGCCCATCACTGCAATAGAATATAATGAGGAAGCTGCCACTGACTTTTACTAGACTTTCTCAAAAGCAGTTTAAAGAGAGAAGTGAAACACTGAGACCTCTCCTACTTCCTGAAAGCTATGTGACAAATAGGTGTTGAAATTTTTATCAGCATTCAGTAAGAACTAGGAAATGCTAGGATAATTTCCTATTTCCCCCTTCCCAGAAATGATTATTATTTACCACAAATCTTCAGCCTTGGGAAGTAACAACATTGCTGTTCATTTTGGTAAACTTTTTTTTCAATCAGTTAAGCCTAATGCCACAAGAGATGAAAGGGATAGATGCCTTCTGTGAGATTTATCATCAGACAGCAGTACAGCACTGTAGTGTTGCTTTAAAAAAACGTCTTACAGTTGTCTAGCTCACGTCACCGTTTGATATTGACATACTAAGATATAGTTCTGCTGCCAGCAGTTTATGACAATGCATTTTCCTCTTCTTTTTAGTATGGAAAAGGACATTTATACAGAAGACATTTTCCAAAGCTTGAAGAACGAAACATAACTTAGAACCATTTGCTCATGGTAAGTGATATGCTATACTAGGGATTTCTTAATATACTGCATTCCTTTCCAAACCCAGAAAACAAGCCCAAAACGCTCAAATGGAAGGGGGAATCATATATAATGTACCAGTTCAAAAGTCAACAAATCTGATTATTGTTGTATAATTGTTAATGAGGTTTTTGCATATTGCATCCTGTTCTAAACACTACTTGGCCCAAATACAATGTCAGAAACAAGCTTCACTAGGTTTTGCTAAGCAACTGAAATGGTATTACAAAGGTTTAGAGGAGAGAATCTTACAATTCCTCTAGTAATGAGTTGGGGCCTTTCTACTTCAATGTTGTAGAAACAATGACTTCCATACCTTACAGTTTTTCAAACATGAATATACTTACTGGTGAACACCAAGCACTTCCCAGTCCTTTCCAACACCTTGAGGAGCTGTTAAGTTATGAAGAGTGTCTGGACAAACTTCAATAAGTTTGCAAAGAAGTGACCAGCCCATCTTAAAAAACAAAAACAGAACATCTAGTCTTTAAAGAACTCATCAGAACCATGCGCTAGTCTACATACTTTGAACTAGGGTACCAGTTCGAGTTTTCTTGATTTTTGTCTCCGTTCATATACATTATAACTGACATAGATATTTATTCTCACAAACACATGTTTCAAGACTTTTTCCTGTAGCACAATCTATATGTTTTTATTCTGCCTTTGCATATTCATTTAGATAAATAGCCAAAGCATCAACTGTGTTATTCATGGCCACTTCTATTCAGTCATATGATGTCTAGGAGAACGAATTCATTCAAATGTATTGGGTTTCCCCAACATTACACAATATTTTGTAACAGGGGCTTCAGCATGATAGTTTACTGATGATATAGGTCACAGATAGCAGGGGAAAACTGAGGGCGTGACGGTTTGGGTTTTTTAAAACTACACTCCAATAAACATAAGCTAACTGGTCACACAATATTGTGACATTGGCCCACGGGTTGTTGTTTTTCTGTATTGGTATGTTGATTCTATGTTGTGCAGTGGTGGCAGCATCAGGAGCTTTGCTGCTAGCTCTGGCTTCAAAGGAACAGGCTGGGCGTTGGAAGATTGAACTACAAGCACTGTGGCATTAGAGCCCTGGTGCCTCTCAAGAGAGCTACTCCAAAGGCTTTTAGTGCATGGCGAGGGTGTAAAGTGACTGTGAGGGCTGCCAGAAATGCCTTGTATAAAACTGAAGGAGCCTCTAGGCAGCCCTGTTCCCTTAGTGACAACACACCTTAGGGGCAGTTCATACAGTCAGCAGAATCAATGGGTAAAATGTCTCCTGGAATCTATCACTTCAGGCTGCAGGTGGGTTGTTTGCATGTATGTATGCTACAAAAAGTAAATTCCTGCACATAAAGAAAAACTAGGTTGGAGAAATGATTCAGTCTAGCCTTCTCCCTGACATACTATGTTTATGCATGTTATTTTCATCAGTGTAAAGGTTAAACATGTCTTGGCCCATCTTCCTTCAGACTCCTCCCTTCACATTCTGAAAGGAAAACTTTACCACTTGATTTCCCAACAAAGGGCTTGAATGGGAGTTTAAAATCACAAATGACAGGACTGCCTTATGCAGGATGCTCCTTTGACTTTACGACACAACCTATTACTGTGTCACAGGGCTGTCTATACGGGTTAAAAACTCCATGGTGGCTGCGCAGCGGTATGATGTCGGTTATATGACGCAGCAGTCACCTCGCAGCTACCACAGGGCCTTCCCATGAAGCTGCACAATGGAAAAGTTGGGGACTCACCCCGAGTTTTCCTGCCAGTGCGACTTGACTATGGCTCTTCCGCCATCTATCCTCACTCCAGTGTCACACTGGGGATGTTCCTGGGTAGAAGGCAACCTGGGATTGGTCTCCGGAAGCCGGGTAAGAGGGAGGGGGCGGGCCCAGAGAGCTGAATGCTTCCCCTCCCGCAGCAGCAAAAGCGTGGTTTTTTTCTAAAAGTGGGGGCAAGGCAGCCTCTAGTTTGAAATCCTCTTCTGTTTTTAACTTTTGTAAACCGCCCAGAGAGCTTCAGCTCTGGGGCGGTATATAAATGCAATAAATAAAATAAATAAATAATAAATAAAATTTTGTTATGCTAACAACATACCCACACCACTTTCATTTTAAAATGCATGGTTTGCATTTCAGCTGTTTCCTGTATTTCAAATCACTGTTCGAGATGTAATATTCTTTGCTCATTAAACAGTATGTCATACAAATACATTCTTAAAGTAGAAACCATTTGATTCAGTTCATTGAGAGGCACACTGGATGAAACATGAGTTAATTTCATAACATTCAGTCTCAGATAATTTCACATGCATGTTTTCCAGCAATTTTGTTTGAAAAGACTTGTTTCATATTTCAATGACAAATTATACTTGTAAATCAAGCAAAGTCAAGTAACTTTCTTTTAAATAACACTTATTTAAAAGAAAGTGAACCGCCCAGAGAGCTTCGGCTATTGGGCGGTATAAAAATGTAATAAATAAATAAATAAATGAATACTTCATGCATTTTTTTAACAAAGTGGGCTAATCTGTTAGAATAGCAAATGCCATTAATAAGACATAAAATTGAAAAGTTCACACCCCCTTCCCAATCTTACATGTTTTTTAAACTTAATCAAAATTGGAGAGTAGCTGCCTAAGTATGAGATCATTTCCTTCTGGCGTTCCACCATGCCTAAGTATACTATGGTATTACTTATTTAAGAGTTAAACCTTTTTCTGACATGGAAATAAATTGAAGGCAAAACCTTCATTGTCGAATTTCTGCCTGTTATGTAACTGCTAAAGGGCTCAGGAGCCTTGACCAGTAACAAGGAGACAATCTTACTCTGGTGGTAAGGTCAACTCCATGTACTATATAATTGTAGATAGTTAGCCTACAATGCTCAAGTCCCTTATTTTGGAAGCATACCCATTTTCGAATCACTTGCATTTACTCTGATAGGAACTATTTCAGAGGAGTAAGCTTCCAGAGCTGAAGTTTAATTCCTTTTAGCAATCCAGACTTGAGATGAATTCAGTTCACCTCCACCACCACCACCACACACACACACACGTTTATTAGGGGCTCCTTTATTAATTTGTATCCTTTATTAAGCTTGGCAGTGGGTATTACCCCACAGTAAGTCAGGATTAGAGAAATTAAATTTGTGGGGGGGGGGAGAGAAAACTTATAGTTAATTACCTGTTGCACACTTGCCACTCTCATGTAAGAAACCAAAACCAGCAACAAAGGCATGTGGATATTTTTGCCACTGAATAACTTGGGACCTGAGTGGGACGAAGAAAAAGATCATGAAGGGAGAGGGAAAAAAGTGAATCTGCCACGTTACTCACAGCTCACGCATGGGACTTTAAGGAGCTGGAAAACACCGCTTATTTCAGGGGCGGAGAAGCCGCGGCCCTTCAGATGCCGACGGACTACAGTTCCCCATCCGCCCCAGCTCTGGTGGCCCGTGGTCACGGATAATGAGATTGGTAGTCCTGCAACATCTGGAGGGCTGTGGCTTCCCCACGGCTTCGCGTCAGCGTACGTGCAAACTTGAAACGGACACGCCGAACTTTTACCGCTTTGCAGCGAGGCGAAGGAGAGGAGGTCTTGCAGGGTTTGCACCAAGGTCTCGATCTGTTTGCCCTCCTGGACGTTCTTCAGCCGCACGATCAGCTTCTTGAGAGCGGCTTCGTGCCTTTCCTCGTCGTCCCCGTCCTCGCAGCAGCTCTTGCTCCTGTGGCTGGCCATGGCTCTCGGGCCACCCGCTCTTCCTCGCCACGCGCCCGCGGCTAAGGACGAGCTGGGCAGCTCATGTCCTCCCTTGGCCGGCGCTGAGGCTTTGCCTCGCCTTCCGCCCCATCAGCCCAACTCGAACCCTGGTAAACACAGGCAGCTCACTCACACCAGAGGAGGCGGCTTCAAACTATTTTGAAGCCTCTCTCGCTCTGCCTTTGCCTTCCCCTCCCTCCTTCCTTCCCCTCACGGTGCCAGGATTTGGGTGGGAAAAGGAGGGGGGTGCAATGCGCGCCAAAGGCCCATAGATGGCGCTGACACTGTCGCTACAGGACGGCCGGGAAAGGGAGGGAGGGGGGGAGGAGGAGGAGAAGCGGCCGCAGAAAGGGGCGGGAAATCAGTCCAACGGCTTTGACAGCTGCGCTCCCCGGAGCCTCTGGGTCGCAGATGGGGGAGCAGAGGCCGCCGCTGGCAGCCTCCTCCGTGCCTCCCATGAGGCGAAACCGCCGAAGGAGGAGAAGCAGAAGAGAGCCTCAGCTCGAACCAGTTAGCAATTAAGGAGAGCGGGAAAGTTGAGGGGAACTGAGGCGTGTGTGTGTCACAAGAAGGGTGGCCTCCTCGCTGAGGCGGGCAGGCCGTGACCATGTCCGGCCATTCCTGGAAGGGGGGGGCAGCCCAGGCTTTCTGTTTCGTGGTCATGAGTGTCGAGGCTGAAGGGAAAGGGCGTCAGGTCGGATGGCTCTCGCCTCCGATGAATCATTGCTGCTGCTGCTGCTGCCCGTGAGGAAAGGCGACGTAATCCACCAGAATAGGCCACAGGGTGCCCTCCAGATAATTTGGACTGCAATTCTCATCAGCTCCAATCAGCGGGCAGGGATTATGGGGGTTGTAGTCGAAAACACCCAGAGAGCACCGCCAGGTATTCCTGATCATAAAGGACATCTCTGAGATCAGATATAGCAATATTCAGACACGACTAGTAGGAAAACAATTCAACCCACCAGACCACTCTGTTACTGATCTTAAATTCAAAGGGAAACTCCAGTGTGAAACAGCTGGATTACAATTTATCAAGGAATTAAAATCTGTTCATTTGGGTTTGAAAAGTGGCAATGGTTTTCTGTCTCATTACTGATGCTAATTTAGTCAGCAGCAATGATAAATTAAAGTGTCACAACATGGCTCTTTATTGGCTATAAAGGACACCCCTGCCTTCTTTGACCCGGTATCTTTTTTTAAAAAGGGGTCCTATCCTTGCCTCTGTAATATGTCAAATGTCCTTCTCTGCTAAAAACCACTGGGGCATCCATCAAATGAACAGTGAATATGGTTGCCAGCTGGCCACATTTTCATCCTCTTGACTGGTTGCCAGAATTGCGAATGAAACAGCTGAGCCTCTGTTTTCTTGCTATTAGCATGAAGGGGGGGAAATGGCAATTCCTACACAGATAAACCCTTCCCAAGTGATGAATATGTATTTTAGACTTTGATATCTGTATCAGAGGACAAATTGTTATGTGAAGAATAATTCATTAGTCAATAAGCATTTGCATCTAAAGCGAGATGCTTGTGTAAGCCCTTTTCATTTTTGATGTGCACATTGTATAAGAAGTTTTCTGCCAGGAGCTGGGAAAGGGAGTAGATTTGGAGCATCATCAGATGAGCGTTTTATCACACGCTCGCTACTGCCCACTTACAGATGTTCGCATGTCCTTTAGATGACGTCCACCTCCCTCTCCTTCTGCTCATTTTTACGTATTTATTATTTATTTATTTCATTTCATTTCTATACTGCCCAATAGCCGAAGCTCTCTGGGCGGTTTACAAATTTAAGGCAATTCAAAACAATAATAAACCATATTGTAAAATACAATATAAAAGCACAACTAAGATAAAAAAACAGCAATGCAAAAATACAAATTTAAAATACAAATTTAAAACAGCAAAGTTAAAATTAATTTATAGACTGTTAAAATATTGGGAGATATTTTATAACAAAATAGACCCTTTTTAATCTGTCTTTTTCTTTTTAAAATTGAATGTGCTGCTATTTCCTGCTGTGTGCTAGAAAAGCAGCACAATATAAACGACACTCCTGAATGGGCCAACTGGTCGTTGCTGCTTCCTTTTTCTCCCTGTGGAAAGAGCCTGTCACTATCGTGGGACAGCAGCAGGGGGCCATAGCGAGGGTAGGGAAATATGAAAATTCACCCATCTGATGACACTCTTAGATGGGCAATGTGTATCTGTCCCATGATTTATTTTCTCTACTTACTGTAAGACTGACATGAATAAGAACAAACAGTTCACAATGAACATCCAACAATAGCAGGGGTTCTCTGCTATCAGGCCAGAGTATCATTAGTTGTTACTCCATGCTTTTCTGTCCACTCCCCTCCTATCTACTCCCCCCACCACACACACACCTACTTCTAAAATATTAGCAAAATAACTGTCAAGGAGTGTCATGAGTAAATGGCTATGTTGTCTTTTTTGGCATAGGAAACTTGGCCCTCCCATGATCCCTCGCAATTGGCCATGCTGGCTAGAGTTGATGGGAGTTATAGCCAAATTATCTGGAGGGCCACAACCTGCCCGCCACTGCCATAACAAATTCAAGTTGGCTTAGGCTGCACTCCTATACTTACTTTCCTGGGAGTAAGCCCCATTGAACTCATTGGGACTTACTTCTGAGTAGACACATACAGGATTGTATGTGTAATTACATTCATAATTATCAGTGGCTGCACAGTCACCGTGGAACACCTTTCCCTGTGAAGTATGGGGTGACCTTATTGCAGGTTATCGTTTACCAGTTGGTGAAGATATTTTTATTTCAGCAGATTTTTCCTTGTTACGTAACTGACATTTTATTTAAAGGTTATGCTTTATCTTGGTCCCTGCCTCTGTTGTATTTTATTCTATTTTGTTGAATATATTGTTTTATATATTATGATTTTACATTGTTTTAAAGAGCCTTGTGGCACTTTAAGGACTAACAAATTTATTATGGCAAAAGCCTTCCACTTCATCAGATGCTATAGTCCATTAAAACTTAATAAGTGTGTTAGTTTTTAAGGTGCCACAAGACATTTTGCTATTCGCGGCATTAGACCAATACAGCTACTCCTCTAGAAATTGTTGTAAGCTGCCCCGAGTTGTGCATAGGGGCTAGAAGGTATAATAAAGAAATCTATATAAAAATAAATATCTACATACATTAAACAACCATAAAAAAAGACCAGACATGATAAAAAAGGCATGCCATTACATATTAATAATACAAAGAAAATGCATTTGTTAAATACTGCCAGCAGCCAATAAGCAGGAGCAAACAGTGAAATATAAAAAACAAGCAATAAAATAAATTACACACATACCCAAAGGCCAAATAAAAAGGATAAACTGCTTGGCACCTAAATGATAGCAGAGAAGGTGCCAGATGAATCTCCTTTGGGAGAGATTTCCATAGAGCCCAATCACAGAAAATGCCATCCCTCTGGTAGCAACCTGCTTAACCTCTGTAGTTGAAGGCACCCTGAAAATGGAGAGGAGGAGGATTATGTACAGCTCCTTGGAGTAAAAAAGGCAGGATTTAAATGTAATAAATAAATAAATAATAAGATTGCAGCTTAAAGGTCACAACAAGCCCTTTGAATTGTAGCATGCTGACACCAGTCAAACCCATCCGCAGTCTGATTGCTGTGTTCTCAACCAAACAAACCTTTTAAAGGCAATCCCATTTTACTAACTCCTTTAGCCAGGAAACTAGGATTATGTACAAAAATACTTTTTAACCGTTAAAAAACCCAGAAAGGTATACAGAAAGGTATACAGCATTTAAATAAGCTATAGTTCCAGATAAGTATAAGTTCAGTAATATTGGTAGATCAGCTGCATAATGTTTTTGTTGTCCCCTTTACTGAACCCACTCATTGTCTAGCAAAACGGAATTCTAAACATTTTACTTTACTTAATTATATGCAATTAAGTTGACTGGCAAAACAGAAGACTGAGATAGTAGTGTGTTTGGACTGGGGGGAGGGAATACATGGTCACTTCAGAATCCAAGGCATTAGCTTTCTTAGAGAGCAGTTTAACTCATATACTTAAAATGAGTTGCCATGAGGCAAGCTGGGGGAGCACAATTCCAAAGAACAGCCTGCTCAATTCTTAAATGGACAAGCAGCCTACAGGAGACTTTCTGTCAGGGTGGGAGAAGCACGTCAGAGTGATCTGAAGCCTGTTCAACAAGCTCCACATGGTGCTGTTTCAGATAGGAAGAGAACTTTGGTTAAAGGATGCCCTAGTCCAATTCAATCACCAAATGAAGTGTGAAAAAATAGTATTAGCACTTAAATGTAGTATGTGTCTCAAGAGTTCTAAGGAGCTGGGCCCAGTTATGATATCTACGAGAGACAACTATGTTGTGATCCATGTAAAGGATATAATCATTTTGTGCATGTGTTTTAAGTCCACCTGAAAGGAACTGAAAATAGTAGCCAGAGAGGAGAGACTTCTCCTTTGAGAGAAGCAATCTCAGGACTGTTCAATAAGCCCCATGTCTTGTTCCAGAAAAAAAGGGGAGAGAGCAGTGCAAACCAGTGATCCAGAACTGCCATCTTGGACTCTCATACAACAGAACAGTAAATCATTATTATCCTAGGAAAATACCTTAAGGCCATTAACTTGTTCACAGACACACACACACACACACACACACAAATAGCTATGTTCAGGCATTCCAACTTGCTCAGAGGGCCCTCAGCTTCCCAACCTATACCAGCCCTACCATCTCTGTAATGTGATGAGTGGAACTGAAGTAAGGAGAACAGATCACATGAGGTGGGGTTTGGTTACAGTTGCAGAACAAATATATTATAAACGTATATTGGAGTGAGCCACCGTGGTAGAGCACATATGGTGTATGCCGAGAGTGTTAGGTTCAATCCTTGACATCTCCAATTAAAGATTCTCAGAGAGCAAAAGGGACCTTAAAGTAGACCGTACAGCAGATGGCCTTACTGCATATAAGCCAGTTTCATGTGTCCTAGGTTAGAGCTTATTCACACAACCATGTTAGGTGCGGTGCCTTGGCAAAGTGGATTGATTTTGTAATATAGATTTAGTGTTGTGCCTAATAGAGGTCTTCTGTAAGAAGAATGAGGATTTGAATCTCCTGAGATATCCCAGAATGTATTATATCAGAATGTATTATTTCAGAAGTCCAAAAGCTATCACTGTGGCATGAATGCTAAGACCAAAGGGGGGGGGGGCGGATTCTAGCTAGGTATCTCCATGATCCAGAATGAGCCACATTACTATTTAAGCCCATGTTTAATTTGGCATAATCAGGTTTATGACATAGGCTTAAATCCATTTTTCTCAGTCACACAGTATCCTCTGCATATAGTGAGTGACACTATGTACTGAAATGGTTGTGGAAATAACCCCTTACCTTACACGACCTAATCTAGCTTTCCCTAACCTGCTGACTTCCAGATGTTTTGGACTTCAACTCCCATCAGCCCCAGCCAGCATCGCCAATGATCAGCAATGATGGGAGTTGTTGTCTAAAACACCTGGAGGGCACTAGGTTGGGGAATTCTGCCCTATACAATCACTCTATTTCCATATACATCTTGCAGTAGGTAAGATTTGCATTGTCAATCTTTTCCCATATTTTAATGAAATTGTAGCTAGAATTGTATACCTGTTTTTTAAGCACTTAAAATGAAACAGGAAGTTAGTACTCTCAGAATAGCACCACTTTTTAAGCAGTAACAATGTATGAAGGAAGTGAGAGCCCACTGACTAATCTTTTGACATGATAATATTATCTCTCTTAAGGAGTATTTAAATGGGGTTTGCATAATAATGTGATTGTACTGTATTGCTTTCAAATCAGATTTGGTGAGCCACAAGGGGCCTCTTTCAAAACTGACAAAAGTTTGTTGTAGTGTATCTTTATTAAAAGTTTGTGTCAATTGTTCATAGTAAAAAAATACTTTTAATACATGTCTTGCTATTTTCCTTGTAAACAGAAGTCTTATTTGTTTATTATAGTATTCTTATCTGCAATTGATGAACTTGCCTACTAGGTTTATACATTATACTCTTTCCTAGATTAAACATTACTCTCCCCGATAATATAAGAGCCTTCTTGTATATTGTTGAGTTTGGTTTTAAGATTGGCCCATAGAGGGATTTTCAGAAGAGCTGACTTTGTTAGAATGAGCCATTAAATTGTTAAGTAAGTGTTTTAATGAACTTAAACATTATGCTTGCAATATAATTTCGAAGTTGTTACTATGCCAGTTTGCCATCTCATTCTATTTGTTTATTACATTTTTAGACAGCCCCTAGCCAAGTTCTCCCAGTGGTGTACAAATTAAAAATATAATATACAAAGTAACACTAAAACAAGCCAAATAAAAGCAAGAAACTACATATTAGCAGTAGCTGATAATAAAACTAAAAGTAAAAACAGCACCAGGATTCAGAGACTGGGTTCAGATGACACAATAGTCAATGGTTGATTACATAGTCAATGTTTGCTTAAATAGTCAACCATTGACTATTGTGTTGTCTTTTGAGCCTTTTCCATGCCACAGTTGGTTATTTCCCCCAAATAACCAACACAAATAATCAACGGTGTGCAGAGTTTACTACCTGCACAACCGTTGATTTTTGTGTCATGTGTCAGGCTCCATTGATTATTTCACATGCCTACAGAGTCACAAGGCAAGAGCGGCAGAAACCCGTGCAGCTGTTGCCCAGCAGGGCTCTATCCCATCCCAGCCAATTGTGCTGTCCCTTGGTGGGGCGTTGCGATCGGTGGCTCCCCGCACACTTCCGAGGATGTGCACATGCCGTCCTTGAGTGGGGTGCCACCAATCACGGTGCCCCACATGTTTAGAAGGATGTGCACATCCCTTGCACCCCCCCGGCCCATGATACATCTGGATATCAGCTCCTTCCATCCCCTCAAGCCTATATCAAAATTGAACGTGGGGGAGGGGGAAGGTTGTCTCCGACGGCTTGACATGTGTAACATCAAACTGTGGGAAATATCCTTCCACTGAGAGTGTCCTGCACCCCCACCATCATTCACTGCAGCATCAGGAGTTCTTAGCATCCCCATTCTCCAGCTCTTTGCAGAGGATGAGGGTGGGGCTCAGGAAGAAAGCGTCCACCTGCATCCCATTCGCCATTTCTGCATCTCAGGATGATGTGAAGGAGAGAAAAGGCTCTGAGATGCACAAATGGTGAAGGAGGGCATGGCGGAGGCGGAGGCTCTCCTGACAGCATGTCAGGACAGCATCGATCTCCACTATGCCCTCCATTTGCCATTGGTAGGTATGGGGTGTGCGAGGGGGGATGCTATCAGAAGAGCTCCTCAGCTCTTCTGACAGTGTCTTCCTTCATGTACCCCATACCCACTAATGGGAAAGATGGAGGGATCTCCTCCTGCACCCCACACTTGTTCTTCGCAAAGTTGGGGGTATCACAACAGGACATGCTTATAGTCATCTGTGGAGTGGACTACCGTATTTCTTCGATTGTAAGACGCACACTAATTTCAGTACCACCAACAGGCTGTTCAGCAGCCCCCCTCAGTGGAATGCAATGGACAGATGCCTATATCAGGGGGCTATAGGAACACACCAGGGCAGGGACCGTGCTTAGGGGTGCCAGTGACATGGCTTCACTCAGACATGGTGGGTACAATGTATCCAATTCTGATAGCTGTGGAAGTTTGCTTGAAGGCTTCACTATTCCAACCCATGCAAAGCCAGATCCGTTCGCTAGTAACATCAAAAATGGATCAGAAGGTAATTAAAACTACTAAGTAAACATTGTCAAATATAATTATCCACTGTATTTCCTGAATCGATTTCTGTAAAAGAGATAAGTGTATGATAAAAAATACTATGTAAAGTGCTGGTTTATTCCTTTTAAATGCAGTCCTATCCCAAGTCATTAGGACATCCAGTTGAGAAAACTCCACCATGACTCCTGTATTTAAATGGTTGGGGTTTCTTTTAAGCTGGAAATTTGGTCAGTGGCTGTTTAAATGGCTGCTGTCTGCAGATATTGTTACATAAGCAGTGTCCTCTCATTTCTGAAAAGTGGGACAGTTTTGTTTCATCATCACACATTTATAAGGCTTGAAACACAAAGAATGCTTGTCTGTTTCACAATTAGAGTCCATAAATGGCGACTAAATTTGTGAAATTTTATTTTACATTTATTTATTTGTTCAAGTGCTAGAAAACAAACCTGTGTCTACAATACTTAGGCAAGGATTCATATAAGAAGTGAAACTGAATGAACAGACCTTGTTGAATGTTTGGACAGCAGCAATGTAAGTTCTTATATTTTTGGGACAAAGCCAGAATGTGTTCCAATTAGATCGCACAATGTGCTCCAATTAGATCACTACAGCATGCCAAGCACAAACATGTTTTACCCAAAAGTTAAAACAGAATCTATCAGACTTTGGTAGAAAGTCCTTTCTGCTGTTTCAGCCATGGGTGTTCCTACTTCAAACATTTTAAAATATATAAACAGGGTGTCATCTTAAACATTTCCATTCATAGTCTGTTCTCTTTACCAGGCAAAGCAGACAGAAGGATATAAAAAGTCAAATGTCCCCACTGAGCTAACCTGAATACAACCAATTTCTATCAAAGGTCTATCATAAATAGTCCTTGGGAAGTATCCTATTTGGCACTAGCACTAAGGTAAATTATATTGTGGTAGCGTAAGTGATCTCTAGCACAAACACAATTAACATTTGCTGGCACAATGGGTTTTCCAGGGAAACTTGTCATGCCAACTCGCTGTTGCATTAGGGGCACTTATGCTAGTGCAACATAATTTATGTTCCTGGTAGTGTCCAAAAGGATACTGCCCTTTATTTTGAATCAAAGGCTTTATTAAAATTATATCACCCTGATCAATAGGAGAGATCTGAATGTGGAAATCTGTCAGTCTGGATTGGATCCAGTGTGTATCATAAGATGCAGAAAGAGGGACCCCCACTATCCATTCCACAGTACTAGAATAGAGAGATCCACCATTTCTCATTGACTGTCAAGCAGTTGGCCATGCTCTCTGCTTTGACACTGTGAATCACCTGTTTGAAGAGTTGGGGTGGGGGCATTCTTTTCATCAGCAAGTAATCAAAGGTGCTACGAACGTAGTTTATTAAATTTCAGAAGTTTTGGAGCTCAGTAGTTACCAACAGAGAGGGTAGATGTTTTGGCAGGTCCTGGATTTCTGGGTATACAGCTCTTACATGTAAGCCTCCTTTTGTGTAAAAGAAATCAGGCTCTCTGTAACTTTTTTCTGTTATGAGGACTGGATGATAAGGATAAGAAAAACCTGTTGACCCATAAAATACTGCACCTCATGGGCCAACGAACACAGCCACAGTCTCTCTTCTCAGTATATGTATTTTATTGGACAATGATGCATAATATTGAAAATAGATGTGACAAAATTACATATCTGGATTTAAAGCACAGACATATAGGGTAGAAAGGCTCAGTGTATCCAATTTTGTAGGCAAAGGAAACACTATGTTTTGCCTGCAACAATAACAACAAAAACCCCAGGGATTTTTTTTAAAAGTTGATTTAGAATTTGAACCAGATAATTTGATAAAACTACCACTAAGGTGTGTTTCCCATGTCTATGAATTTGTCTTATTTTGGAGTGACACCTAGTGTTTCATGCGTGCATTTTTTAATGGTGTGGATTATGATGCTTTGCCTATTAATATCTGGACAAACTGTGCAATTCCTGCTTGCATTCTGCATCTGTGGAACTCCCTCCCACAAGAAATGTGCCTGGTACCTTCTTTGTTTTCAGTGCCATGAGAAGGCTATCCTAGTTACCTGGGCATTTGGTGTTCAATGTATATTTATTGTTTGCTTGGTTTTTTTTTTAAAAAAAAATTCTTTTTTGCTTGAGTTTGACAGATAGGCTACTAGAACCATGTTGATTTGTTTTATCTGCAGTTTAGTGCTGGATTAATGTTCTTTTTTATGCTTGATATTTTTACTTTGTTGTACTTGTCATGCAGTGAAAGCCTATGCACATCTGCTCAGATGTAAGCCCCACTGAGTTCAATGGGTCTTACTCTCAGGTAAGTGTGTAAAGGATTGCAGCATTTAAGAGTTCTTGTTAAGTGCCATTCATGAGGAAAAGTTACAAATGTTTACATACAAACTGAAGAAATACATAAATAAATATGCAAAATATACATCCCCTGAGTATTATTGGAACTACTGTATTTCTTCGATTCTAAGATGCCAACGATTGTAACACTCACACTAATTTTAGTACCACCAACAGAAAAAAAGCTTTGATCCTAAGAATTAATAAACGCACCCGTGATTCTAAGACACACCCTGTTTTTAGAGATGTTTATATGGGAAAAAGTACATCTTAGAATTGAAGAAATACGGTATAGATTCCCAGGGTGATTCAAGCAATCTAGTGGGATAAAACAAACGTCTCACAGCCCAGCAATACTTTCCAGGCAAGCACATTGGTATTTTCTTCATATTCCATTTATTTGATTAATCAATTACCATCCAAATTCTTAATATCATGATAATAAGACACATATAATAAATACCATAATATATCTGCAAAATTAATAGTAGGACAATTTAAATATCTTTTAACTACCAGAGTGAATTAATTTGACCTAAACCATAAAAAAAAATCCTAAATCCATCAATATTGAAATTGTATCTTTCATAAATATAATAAAAGAAGACTGAAAACTTGTAAAATATGCAGTATTCTGCCTAATTAAAAACAAAACAACCAAAAATTTTCTGTTTGCTCCATTTTTTTCAACATGTAAAAAACCTCTGGCCTATTATTTTTGTTGTACAAAAGTTGTAACATTAAGGAAATGATGAGGGCAACATGAGGACTTTTAAACAGATCTAGATAGGAAGCTGCTCTGGAAAGTAGCAAGGGTCAGCAATGGTCAATAATTTGCCCTCGGGCACAATTTTGAAAAGAGGCAATACTAGCAAGCCAGAACCCTGGATAGATTCAGCCTGTAACAATTTGCCAAAAGCAAGATTCCTAGCAGAAGACGGGGAGGGGGAGATCACACTCAGATTCTCCACTAAAAAACACTGAACAATTTATCCATTATGGTACATATTAGATAATTCTATTAAGATAGCCTTCTTTAACCTCAGGCCCTCTAGATGTGGTGGAATAAAAGTCCCATCATCCCCAGCAAGCATGACAAAAGTGTCTTGCGTGTACTAGTGCCTGACCAGTTGCCTATTTCTGTATTAATAGAAACCCACCAAAATGTGAAGATGTGATTTGTGTGTCTAATACCCTGTTTTTATACCCATATCCCATTCAACACCACACACATTCACACTGAAGGCCTGGGACTAATGACATTTGGTGTGCCGTTCCCACATTGGGAAAATATTCAAGGATACCATCTCTTTCCCAAAGTAAACATATTTTCCTGAGCTGAAACTGTCTAGCAACTCAGGGAAAGTCCCAGGAAGTGCTTGCCTATGTACATGAATTATTATGAGTGTGTCAGGATTGGGCCACAGATAGCAGTCTGAGCTGAGCCAGGAGCTGGAAAGGAGGAGCAATGGGACAAGCCAGGAGTCAAGACCAAAGGGAAGTCAAAATCACAGCACAAACATGGAGGCAGGACTGAGAAGCATGCCAGATGTCAGGGCCACAGATCAAGGGTGTTTCCAGACTGTGGGCTCTCAGCGTTACCAGTAAGACAAAGTTTGGAAGAAACAGTGGTAAAACATGAGCAGGTTACAAATGGAAGATGACTACATCTTGACTTCCTGTAAAATTCTGTGTTCGAAGTAAGGTGATTGCAGAATAAAGGCCTTGTCTGAAAGCACCTCAAGTCAGGTGCTGGAAGAGAAGCCATGAGACAGGACTGAGGAACAAACCAGGACTAAAGTGTAATGAAGAATAAAGAAACATACTAGAGTTCAGAAAAACCTTGTTGCCTAAGCAAATCTCAGCTGGTACAGGAAGTCCTCTTCTACTGCTTCCTGTCCAGGAGAATCCAATAGGCAGGCAGCCTGCTTGGATAGGTGGAATTAGTCCAGGGCCCGGAGGTTCTTCACTGGGAAGTTGCCACCTTCAGTTCAGTGGCTCACCACATGGGGTAGCTGTCCAAGGCTCTAAGAAGTTCTGATAGTATGAATCCAATTACCATAATTTGTGGGGTTATAGTTAGTTTACTAAAATGGTACTATCTTAGCATTGCTAAGATACACTGATGGTGCTATATAAATAAATAATAATAATTGCTATATCAATAGGTTTGTTTATTAACTTCTTGCAAAATAAACCTATCGATGCTAGCAATGCTATTCATGAACTAAATCCCACAATTCGTCCCTCAAATTGTGGTAATTGGATTCATTCATTGGGATGAGTTTGATCCCCAGTGCAACACTTTTAACAGTTGCCATTCACCTCTGACAAATACAAAGGGGAACCAAGTGTGGTGGTACTGAGCGCCCCCGCCTCTCATTCAGGAACAATTTGGAGCTTGGCAGCATTGGCATTCTAATTCAGCAAATGGTCACAATTCCAACTTCAGAGCTAAATATATGGCAGCCCAAGAGAGGGGGTTGCTGAACATTCTAGCCCCACTTTCGAACTTCACAGCATAGAAATTGTCGTGATTCCAAGCCCTCCTGCTGATGCGAGACAATAAAGACGTCTGCTATGCAATCTACAAAGTTTTATTCAACAAGTAAACATCTCTTCACACCTGAAGGGAGTGTGAATGCTAGGAACTATCCTCTAAGCTTAAATTGACAACAAAGCTTGGCAGTTGCTTTCAACTAAACCAGGACTCTTTCTTATAGTCTAACAGACACTTTACATAAGAACATAAAAAGAGCCATGCTGGATCAGACCAAGGATCCATCTAGTCCAGCACTCTGTTCACACACTTTAGTTCAGGGAAGGTCTTTCGGCAGAAGCCTCTTGCAAGCTGCTACCCTAAGGGACTGCCTCCCACCTCCTCTCAACTCCACCCGCTTGACCCTGCGGTGGATTTTGGGATCTGTCTACCCCGATGTCCCCTTCCCCTCAGACAGAGGCTATGTTCTTAGGAGAGGGGAATGGTCTTTGAGCTGTCTGCATTCTCGTCGATAAGCTCATGGGAAGATTAATCTTTGATTCCTGATGAGCCTTGGAGAATCTCTTCCTCTCCTTCCTGTATTGGCTGGTAAATTCCTGGTCCTCCTTCATATTCTGAGTCTGGCTGACCTCCAGAAAACCCTTTCCCCACACTAGGATGAACAGGCCTGATCCTAACAGAAATTATGATTCAACAGAACATCAAAAATCCAAAGACAACCTGACACTACCATATCATCGTAGATACGGAACCATAGTTTTTATTACATATTCTCAGCTGCGACTCACATCCCACTCTTTCATACATATGCACAGTCCACATACTCAATGTGGTAGCTAGTGGGTGGTGCTTCTCTTTTCTGCATGCGTTCCTATCAACGGTGCCACCTGATCACAGGTCTCATGTGGTGACAGATTAAAAAGCAACAACCAGTTGTTGCTGGAATGTTTATATAATAGGGTGACCATATTTTGGAAACCAAAAAGGAGGACAACATGGTCGCCCCCCAAGGGGGCGTGTCCAATACCAAGGGGGCGTGCCCACCTGAACATAGCCTTGGTCACATGTCTGATTTTACAGCACACATTTAAGACAAATCTGTTCTACATAACATCTTAATGTTAAAACCACTGAAATAAAGAACAAGTGAGAGATTCAATGTATCTGAAATTAACTTCACTCACTCCTACTTTTGTAGGTTTTGCTGTACTTTGAAGCTTTTGCTATACTCTGTGTGTTACATTCTCCCCTTCCCTCAAATATCTTTTCTGACTGTATCTTCACTCATGGCAAGCTGCTGTTGTTGTTAACAGGGTTTGCTACTGCCCCAAATCTGTTTCAAATTTGGTACGGCTAAAGCTCTGCCTAAAAGCTATTGTGGTGCCAACTTTCATCTCTTTATCTTTATAAATGATGATTTAAAAAATAATAATTTTAAAACCTCATTTTTTAAAAAATTCCTAAAAAATCAATGGATGAATGGATGTGTTTCAAATTTGGTATGACTAAAGCCCTTTCTAAGACCTACCATTGTGCCAAGTTTCATGTCTTTATCTTAAAAAAAATGACGGAGTTATAAGCATTTTTGTTAATTCCCATTAGAGCTGTTCTTTGAAAGAAAATCCAGATTCCCCCTCCCAGATTTGCCATTAAAAACCTGGACAAATCCAGGCAAATCCAGCCATATGGTCACCCTACCCCTGATCATCCTGGTTGCCCTCCTCTGAACACGCTCCAGCTTGTCTGCATCCTTCTTGAATTGTGGAGCCCAGAACTGGATGCAATACTCTCGATGAGGCCTAACCAGGGCCGAATAGAGAGGAACCAGTACCTCACGTGATTTGGAAGCTATACTTCTATTAATGCAGCCCAAAATAGCATTTGCCTTTCTTGCAGCCATATCGCACTGTTGGCTCATATTCAGCTTGCGATCTACAACAATTCCAAGATCCTTCTCGTTTGTAGTATTGTTGAGCCAAGTATCCCCCATTTTGTAACTGTGCCTTTGGTTTCTAGTTCCTAAATGTAGAACTTGGCATTTATCCCTATTAAATTTCATTCTGTTGTTTTCAGCCCAGCACTCCAGCCTATCAAGATCACTTTGAAGTTTGTTTCTGTCTTCCAGGGTATTAGCTGTCCCACCCAATTTTGTGTCATCTGCAAATTTGATAAGTGTTCCCTGCACCTCCTCGTCCAAATCAATACAAATGTTGAAGAGCACTGGGCCCAGGACTGAGCCCTGCGGCACCCCACTTGTTGCCTCTCCACAGTTTGAGAAGGTTCCATTGATAAGTACTCTTTGAGTCCGATTCTGTAGCCAACTGTGAATCCACCTAATACTTGTTCCATCTAGCCCACTTTTAGCTAGTTCATGGGGCACTTTGTCAAAAGCTTTGCTGAAGTCAAGATATATGACATCCACAGCATTCCCACAGTCCACAAGGGAGGTTACCCAATCAAAAAATGAGATCAAATTAGTCTGACAGGACTTGTTCCTGACAAATCCATGTTGGCTTCTAGTTCTTTAAGAACTGTTCTTCTGGCCTTAAGTCAGAAGAGCAGAGGAGCTTCTCCCACATGGTCATTTCCAACCCCGCTCCAGTAACATGAAAAAGCTTGCCTGGGAGAGGCTACTAATAAAGCTCCTTCCTAGAAAAGAGGGCTGCTTTGACGGCACCACATTGACACCATGTTGCCCCTAAAGCCCGCAGTTTTCCTCCTACAGGGTTGCGCTTGGTAATCCTCACGCCAAGGAGGGAGCACAGAGTTTCCAGTGTCCTCCTCCCCCACCCGTTCCTGGCTTGAGGACCAATCATCAGTCCAATAAAAGGGGGGCACCAGTTGAATTTGCAATTAAAAATAAATGCTAAAGAGCACACAACTCTACAAACAATATTATAATGCGCGACAAACCATAACATAGGAATGATGCAATTAAACAGAAAATAGTAAATTGAACGAGTCTACACAAAACATGCTAGACACTCAGTATGAAATGAAGACATAAATAAAGTGCAAAAAGCAATGAGGTTTAACAGCTGGGCGACAGTGAGAACATGAGAGCATGCATTGAACACAGGTTTTCTACAAGATAGGCAAAGTATAACATGCACCCATTTCAGTCCTGTTTTGCCATGTTTTGGCTTCTTCAGAAAAGCAACGTAATCTGTGGAAAAAAAAACATGCATAAGACAAAATTATTGGCAAATAGCAACAGATAAGGCTCAGAGACTTTTCTGTTAGGACTCACTGAAATTCACAAGCAATGCAGTGGGAGTAAGGGAAAGTTGAAACACCTTAAGTAATCTTTCTGTCCCAGAATCTGTCCCACCCCAGGAAGTTTGGCTGCAAAACAAATACAAAATTTCAGAAACATGATAAAATTAACAGCCTAATGAAAGAACGTTAAGGAGCTCAACCCTCAATCCCAGCAACTCTATTGAACAGATTCAATGGTGGCAAGTTCTGCAGACAGGTGTGTTCCTTTAGCCTTTATCTACCTGTACCTTAAAGGTACAGGTTACACTCTAGTCCGAGGTAGCAACCCATCCTGCAGCTACTGAGGTAAGTAATAAACAGGAAGAGGTCACCTTACAGGATTTCTCTAGCAAAACTCGAGCAACATGAGGTAGCCTTAACCCTGGTCTTAAACCAACACGTGTTTTGATAATGAAATAGTATTGTGTCTAAAGTTATATGGGAAACACTGCAGAAAGTTATTTGATTTAATTCCCTCCTGCCCTCCCAAATTAAGGGCATTTCCCCCCTTCTGCAGGGGACAAATGGTCCTGTGGAAGGGAAGGGTGTGATATTCAGCCCAGCTTAAATAAAAGCAACAGCTTCAAAGTAACTTAAGAGTTTAGGAGAACACAGAATTAAAATGGAAAATCAGCCGTAATAATTAAATTATTTTTTATGTTAAATGGGAAGGATCCCTCTTCCATATGCATGTGAAGTGGGCTGTTAAGCAAATTAAAGCAACTGTAGTTGCTGTTTCAATTCATTCCTGTGCAAATATAATGTATGTATCCATTCATTCATTCTTTAGTTGTCAAGGTGGTTCAGAGCAAAAATAATAATAATTCCTAAAAAATATAAAACCAATAGGCATAGCAAACCAAAACAAGAAAATACCCAAACCAATATATGTAATTGTTGGGAAATCACACTCTGAACCAGAGTTGAGCAGAAGTAGCAGCAGCTCTCAGTTTAGGACGCAGCAAAGACTCGATAAGGCAAAGGATTCTTTGTAAGTTAAAAGCAAACCCTTTACTGACAGTTGAAATAATTTAGTTATGGCAGCATATATACAAATACTCACAGACGATCAATATACATCAAGATGGGGTAAGATGAAGAATAAGAAACATGAAAAACACAGCTACTTATATAGGCAGTCCTGTACAATGATGCAATCACTAATTGATTAATTGCAGAAATTGCTTCCATATAATAATTCAATAATTCAATAACTGTCCAGCTGAGACCTTGACATTTAAGGGAATTGCACGTTCTGCTGACTCATTTTTTTCAAGATCCAACACCCCTTCTTTTGATTTTTACACAAGTTTTTACAACACAACACTTGTACAGACATTTACATTTCAGCCTGCCTGAAACCTAGTGTTTCACAAATCTCCCTGTGTTTTGTAGCTCCTAAAGGTTTTGTGAATATGTCAGCAATGTTTTCTTGTGACTCACAATAACACAACTTCAGAGTTCCACTACTTATGTGTTCTTTCACATTTTGGTACTTAATAGCAATGTGTTTGGATTTTGACTTGAACATGTCTGCGTTTGCCAACGCAATACATGCCTGAGAGTCACAGAACATTGTGATTGGCGTTTCAATTTGGATTTTGAAATCCTTTATTAATTGCATTAGCCAAGTGATTTCTCCACACAACTCTGACAGTGCCCCATACTCTGCTTTGCAGGAAGATATGGAGACAAAAGCCTGCTTTTTGGACTTCCAAGAGGTTAGTGCTTTTCCCAACATTAGCACAATTCCAGACGTTGACTTCCGGTCTTCTATACAGCCTGCCCAATCCGAATCCACATAACTCAAGAGCTTTTTATCTGGCTTGGCAGATAACTTCAAATTGTAATTTAAGGTGTCTTTGAGGTACCTTAACACTCTCTTGGTTGCATGCCAAGCAGGCACTGTTGGCTTGGCAACAAACCTGCTTAAGATAGCAACCGCAGCAGACTGATCTGGCCTTGACCAGCTTACCAAAAAACAATAACATACCCACCACAGAGTGATACAGGCTTGGATCACTGAAACTTTCTCCTTGCAGGTTTTTCTGGATATCCAATTCCATGGGGCTTTTGACCCCTTTGCAATTCTGCATTCCACAATCCTCTAGCAGATTTAGAATTTTTTGCTTCTGACTGAGCAAAAAACCTCCATCTTCTGCTAGTTTAACTTCTACTCCTAGGTAATTCTTCACTGGACCTAAGGATTTCAAATTATACCTGCTTCCAAGCTGATTTGCAACTTTCTGGACCTCTGCATCTCTAGGACAAGCAATCAAAACATCATCAACAAAAACGATGAGAGCTTTATAATTCTTACCACTCCCCTTTGTGTACAGACACGGGTCTGCCAGGCTCCTTTCAAATCCCATCTCACTTACCAAAGTGGTGTTTTGGACAGAATTCCAACACCTGGCACTCTGTTTAAGGCCATTAATTGCTTTCTTCAGGAACCAAACTTTGTTGTCATCTGACTCAAAACCTTCAGGTTTTCTCATGTATATTTTTTCCTGAATTGGGGCGTTCAGGTATGCAGTTTGGAAATCGTATTGCCTAATTTTTAACTTTTCTTTTGCTGCAATAGTTAAAAATAATCTTAAAGTTTCTGCTTTTACAGTTGGGGGGAAATGACGTCATAGTCTACCTCCTTAACTTGATTAAAACCCTTTGCGACAAGTCGGGCTTTGAATTTTTCTTCCCCTGTCTCTAACTGTTTGTGCTTAAAAACCCATCGACATGTTACAGACTTCTGCCCTGGAGGCAAAACTGTTTCTTGAAAAATTTCTTTTAGGCTTTTCAACTCACTTTCCATGGCTTCTAGCCATCTCTGCATTTCTAAAGAACCTAATCTTTGTACATCTGCATAAGAATTCGGCTCAAAGCTTATATTAAAGGCTTCAGAGGCAAACCGCTTTGGCGGGACTCCTTTATTTGCTCTCTGAGCGTGAGAGGGGATAAATGCCTCCTCCTCTTTCTGTTCTGGCTGTGTTTCTAACTCTGATCTGGCCTCTGTTAACTCCTGTGGTGTTCAATTCAATAACTGTCCAGCTGACACCTTGACATTTAAGGGAATTGCACGTTCTGCTGACTCCTCATTTTCTTCAGGTCTCCAGGTAATTGGAAAAATAGTGGAAAAAGAAAAACCAGATCCAATCCAGGATCCAACAGTAATAATGAAACAGAATGAAGCTGAAGTCAATAAAACCTTTATATTTTTTTAATGTACAATATAACACGTTGTTACTCATGTTAATAATTTTTTTCATACATGCAGTACATTGCTTCATCACTTCAAAGTCAGGCTGTGCTTCTGCTTGGAGTCAGGCATGTGTGTGTGTGTGTGTGAGAGAGAGAGAGAGAGAGAGACAGAGACAGAGGCCTTTGCTAGACCTACCAAATCTGCGACGGAGGAGGGGAAAGCCCACGATGCAACTATCGCAGGCTGTTGCGCTAGTCCAGACGTCATGCGTGATGAGCTCAAGAAGAGAGCTGTCACGTCCGCCATTTTTTTGTTTTCTTAAAGGGATGATGCGCACGAACACTCGTGCACACAGGTAATTTATTTTTAGAAATTAAATAGGTTTTCCCACTCCCCCCACCCTGCTCCCGATAGGCGCAGCACTCCTGGAGAGTGCTGCGCCCTGTGCGCGGCTCCCAGCCTCGCACGAGTAACCGCGTGGAGCCAGGGACAAGCCACGGAAACGAGCCACACCTTCCGTGGTCCCGGGCTCAGCCCGGCACCATGGAAAAAGCAGTCCCAAAGTGTAGGGCTATATCCTGAGGCAAGGCAGGGTTGATCCTTGCCTGAGCCTGAGATCTCCTGTGCATCATCTGGACACACAGGGGTGATCCCGGTTATAAGCCAGGGATATAGCCTGGTCTAGCAAAGGCCTGTGGGCCCGATTTTTCCACAGTCCCAAGCTGAGCCCAGGGCCGCGGAAGGTGTGGCCCGTTTCTGTGGATTGACCCCGGCCCCGTGCAGTTACTCGCAGGTAGCTGGGAGTCGCGCACAGGGCACAGCGCTCCCCAGGAGTGCTGCGCCCATCGGGGGCAGGGTGGGGGGAGCAGGAAAATCAATTTAATTTTTTTAAAAACCATTACCTGTGCGCACGAGCGTTCGTGTGCATCATCCCTTTAAGAAAAAAAAAAATGGCAGACGTGACTGCTCTCTTCTTGAGCTCACCACGCGTGATGTCTGGACTAGCACGACAGCCCGCGATAGTTGCATCATGGGCTTTCCCCTCCTCCATCGCGGATTTAATGGTAAGTCTAGCAAAGGACAGAGAGAGAGAGAGAGAAGCCCCAGTTGTGTTTACAGCCTAAATAATTGCAGGTCATCATTCCCTCTTCAAGACATCTGCCTGGTGTTCTTCATTTAACGTTCTTAAAAGGGTGAACAAAGATTAAGCTTCCGTATCTTTCCTGGAGAAAGAGTTATAAAGGAAAAAGCATTAGTTCTCATGTGGGTTCAACTGCACTGGCAATTAGGGCTGGATGAGAATTTAATTGGGTCTCCATTTTACTGCAGACCTATCCAGTTGGCCCCCTCAGACCAAAACGCATTCCAGAATGCAGTTGTAACTGGAAATCTGCACTTTCTTGGGCAGCTGGGCTAAAGTTCCATCAATTAAAAAAAATCTGTCCCCAAATTGTGCATGTTTCAAAAGGCACGTCATGTGGGCAAATACACGCACCGTCGCTTTATCTGATGGGGAGAGCAAATGCATACATGTGCACCTTTGGAAAATCCGCACACAAAACAAACCATAGATTTGTATCCTGCAGATTAGTACAGAAATGAGTCGGAATGATTTTTAGTGTGCAAATCCAAGAGCCTGTTTTGAAAAACGACTTCACAGCACTGCCTGCTTATTGTACAGTTCATATCACTCCCCAGTCCTTGGCTTCCTCTTAAGAAGCCATCACCTCTAGTTACATTTAATGGCAATTCATGGTATCCCAAACTTTAAAATATAAGGATTATCGAAATACGTTCGGTACCATAAAAGCTGAGTCAAACAGGCAACCATCCCTTCAAATTGACACTGTTGAAGCAATCTTTTCAATAGACTCCACCAGTATGTTCTGGATGTTATCCTAAGTGGAATAGACAGAGAATATCTTTTAAGTCCCTCTAGTGCTATTAAGAAACTTGTCAAAATTTTGTAATGTGAAGATGTGAAAAGCTTACGGTGCAGATATGCATGACTACTCGGAAGTAAGCCTCAGGGAAGTTATTTTCACGTAAGTGTGTGCACATTTCCGAACAGGGAAAATGTACACTTATTTAAGCAAGAATGCAAATGCCCCCACACCACATTAACCATGGTGTAAAAATGTGTCCTTTTTGAAAAATGCTCATTTTAAAGTGTGCATTTTTCAAAACGGATACACCCTTCCAAATGTGATGGCAAGCTCAAGAATGCACAAGTTTGCATTCAGGGTGCTTTCCTCACATTTTCACAGGTGAAGGAAGTTCTCATACATCCCTAGTATAGGATTTCAGCCTTAACTGGTAAAAGTGACTTTTTACTTAGAACTTCCCTAGCTAATCAAAATGTATAGTGATGTTAAGCGACAATTATGTGCAAGTATGAAGAAGCCATCAGGGATCAAATACCATGAACAGGATATCCCTATGTTCCATCAATTCACAAATGAACTTCCCAGTGCCTGCACACTTTGAAGCTCCTTCAAGTCATCCTGCTAAAAAGCCCTCCAAAGGCTGGCTGGTTTGCCTGCCTGGCTATGACCACGTAAACAAGCATCAGGCAGGCCATCATAATACATGATTAGTCATCAGGTTTGTCCTGGAAGCTCCCAATTTATGCTGGGGGTGGGTGAGCAGAACATGGATCTCCATGGAACACTGAAGTCAAAAACATCTGGAGATCTATCTTCTGGCCACCCCTGATGTACAGAGCCCCAGTTCAGTGAGTGAGGAGAGACCATAACTTCTCACACATGCTTATTGTGCTGGCTCACAGTTCTTCCCAAATGCATTATCTTTCTGACATGATACCTGATGAGGTTCTGGTGAAAGGACCTCCTCTGAAGCGTATTTCTTCAGGACTTTGAAAACGGACTCCATATGGCGAGATGCAATAAGCCCGATGGCAGAAAGAATGCCCTAGGAAGAATCAGGGGTTATTCAGTCGATTCCTATTTCCTTGAGAGTCTGAAAATTATTTATCTGATGTATTTTCAAATTATTGTGTCCCAAAGTGGCCCACAACAATTCAAAAGAGAGACAGTTCTTGCCATTAGGTTGCAAAGTAAAGAGACAATAGAGACAAGGAGTAGAGGGGAAATGTATTAAATACCCAGGTCTGATTAAGGGGCGGACTGCTAATGTGCACACATGGGGAAGCAAGAGGAGTATTTAATTGGCAGTGAAGTAAGTTCCCTCTTATCAGGTGCCTGGATGCCGAAGGGGGGGGGGATCTCAAAGGATGTAAATTCCCTCTTGCTGCAAACACAGTCACAATCCGAGAGGGTCACTGTAGCAACACTTTGAGGGCCTTTTCAAATCATACCAGGATGGAAGGCAAGAAGCTAAAAGCCTATGTAAGCCTATGCGGCAGGGTCTTGCTATTTACTGTTTTACTCTGTACAGCACCATGTACATTGATGGTGCTATATAAATAAATAATAATAATAAATAATAAATAATAATAATAATAATAATAATAATAATAATAAAAGTGCAGGATGGTTTCACATTGTAAAATATTAATACAATGCATGTATCAATGTTATGTATCAATGCATGTATCAACGTAACACTTTAATAATAATGATTACGCTAAACAGAGCTAAAAATAAATATCACGGTTCCAAGCCTGACAGCTGTATTCCTCTCACCTCCTTATCTGAAGGTTTTGTCAGCAATGACTGCAGGAGATTGCCCAGAGATTCCTCAACCAGGGCATGATCTTCTGAGGCATGGAGAATGGCCCCGTAATATTGGTACAGGAAGAGCTGCAAGAAGGAGTGGCAAAGATTGCATTTATTGGGACAGCAAATGTAGATAGACTCCATTACCTCATGATTTCATCTTGCCCTAAAGAAAGTTGGATATTACTATTATTGTACCACCATTACATCTGCATGGTAGTTTACAAAGTGCAGGTTTTTGTCAATATACAATCTTTATTTTGACATAGGGGAGAGAACAGAAGGAGGGGAGGGGAGGGGACGGACGGGGAGGCAGGAATGAATGAGCAAGACTTCCGTGTCATGTCAATGTCACACACTTAAACTTAGTCATAGTTTGACGTGGGAACTAAACATGCTGTATTAGCACTAGTCTGTACCCCTGTTCATTTGTGAAGAGAAAAAGACAAAAAGAGAGACACCTCCCTGCCGCTCTGGACCAAACCTCATTATCAAAAATAAAATACAGAAGCAGATACTGGCTCTGCATCTAGAAATACATGTCCAAACTGGACTATTCCACCTTGCTTTACGGTGCGCTTGGTCACCATAAACTTTAGACAGCTTCCACTGACCTTTGGCAGGGCAGAATCCCTTGAGGTCTTTCCCTCCTCCCTGAATACTTGGTGAAGGATTCCAGATAATTCCTTCTCCTGGTGGTAGTGAAGGGATCTGGCGCCAAGCTGTTGGAAAAGAAATCAAGCCTTTCACCATTCATGGATGTCTAACCCTCCCACTGTCTGAACAGGCTTGATCCAGCATTCCTTTCCATTGCGCCCTGTCATCTTCTGTTCCTCTCTTTTATTTTGGATTCCAATTTCAGGTCAAGGTGCTCTGAGGATGGCCATTGTATCCCTGACACTGAAATAGTCATTCCCGACTACTACCATGCTTAGGCTGACAGGTTCTGGCTATGCCACAGTCTACTTCACAGGTTCTAGTCAGAGTAGGCCTCCAGGAGGGCATGAGTTACACAGGGACACTTCTCTATCATCTCAGGTCTTTCTCAGTTACCCAGCAAGCCTAGTTCAGAGCTCCACATTCTGATCAGCAGTCCTTGGCCATGCCATGCTGGCACAAATAACAGTGCTGTGGAGATGCAGGAGTCCATCAAAGCAGACCTGCCACTGATGAAGACGGATAGTTTTGCAAGGCAGAAGTTTCACCTGCCATGTATTTTGCCTCATAAGACAAGCAAACATTTTATCTGTCCTGGGTGTAACATCAATATGGCTTCCCTGCCATAAATGGGCCCCATCCTGGGCATAACTTCCAGAATAATTTATTAAATCGACCATCATGTAGAGAGAACCACGAAGTTCCCAATTCTATGCTTTGTTCTCTGATGTCAACGTTAAACCCAGCTGAAAGCAACCCAGATGCAAGAGGTGGAGATCCTTCCTTACCCTCTTCAGTTTGCTCCTCCATGCCTCTGCTTTTGAGGAATCCTCCTCTAAAAGTTCTGTGGAAGAAGAAGAAGAAGAAGAAGAAGAAGAAGAAGAAGAAGAAGAAGAAGAAGAAATGCATTGGTTAGGAATATTGTTCTATTGGACAAGATGGCTGTGAGGTTTTCTTTCTAAATCAGACCTGGCAAATCAAATAACTAACATGCCTGACTTGTAAAATAACTAAAATGAGCTCTGCATGAAACCTCCCATTTACAATATGTCTGGGAGCTTTAACTGACCCAAAACAATGTGATAGGCTGTGAAAAAATTGGGTCCCATGTTAGTACTTGCTGTGCTTCAGGGTTAAACTACATGTTACATTAACTAACTAGTGTGCTGCTCCCCTCTTCTATTATTTATTTATTTCAGAGTAACCACACTCCCTGCAAACTGGATTGGAACTGCAGTGTGTTGGGAGGTTTAATTCTTCTCCCCCCAACTGGGACCTCCGATGAAATCACCCCCATGTGGCAGTTAGCAGCAGTAAAAAAAAATCCTCCTTGACCCTCAGACAGTGAGGGAAACACAGAGCAGGCTGCTGTGGGAGATATTAATGGGCAGGCAGGTTCCTATGGGAGAAGACAGTCCTTGAAGTATCTTGGACCCAGCATGTTTAGAGCAACTGAGTGGGCTTGGAAACCAAGTAGAAGCCAAAGAACATGTAAAATCAGCATTTGTATGCTCCACATGGCCAGCCCCAGTACAATCTAGCAGCTACTTTTGAACCAGCTGTTCGTTCTAAATACATTCTAAAGGCAGGCCCACTGTTAGTTATACTGTTATACTGTTAGTTTTACCCTACCCTGTGCCTGTTTACCCTACCCAGTGCCTGTTTCCATTCTCTTCCCCTCCTTATTGCTTTACTATGATTTTATTAGAATGTAAGCCTATGCGGCAGGCCCTTGCTATTTACTGTTTTACTCTGTACAGCACCATGTGCATTGATGGTGCTATATAAATAAATAAATAAATAATAATAATAATAATTGAGCGTATTACATCTATCTAATCTAGATACCCTTGGCAGGAATTTGCATGAATTAGCTTCTCTTTGCCAGCTTTCTGTCATTTTCTCCCACACTGATTTCATTTTATCCAACTAAGATACTTAACAATAAGAACTAGAAGCTTAGTTCCTTTTAAAAGTTGGGTCGTGCCCTGCTCTAGGGTCTGGAAGATCCAATTGAAGATGGCAAAGGCTTCTTCTCATTACCCACTGATTCTTCCTTCTATTCGCTCGACTTCTGCAATGCGCTCTACATGGGGCTACCTCTGTGCCTAGTCCAGAAACTTCAATTAGTCCAAAATATGGCAGCCAGGCTGGTCACTGGTACACCTAGGTGACCACATTACACCAGTTTTAAAATCTCTTCACTGGCTGACAATTAGTTTCTGGGCAAAGTACAAAGTGTTGGTTATTCCCTTTAAAGCCCTACATGGTTTGGGTCCAGACTACCTGTGGGATCGCCTTCTCCCGTTCAATCCATCCCGCACACTCAGGTCCTCTGGGAAGAATCCCCGTCAGCTAGCAAAAACTAGATTAACATCTGTTACCCAGAGGACCTTTTCTTCTGCTGCTCCCAGACTGTGGAATGGCCTGCCGGAGGAGATTCGTCAACTTGACAGTCTTTTAGAATTTAAAAAAGCAATAAAGACTGATCTATTCTGGCAGGCCTATTCAGTGAACTTTTAGAATGTTTTCAGGATGTTTTAAAGATGTTTTAATAATGTATGGTATGTTTTGATCTGTTTTAATGTGTATTTTATATCATGTTTTTATACTGTTTGTTTTATATTTTGAATTCTTTTAGTTTTGGGGAACCACCCAGGGAGCTTCGGCTATTGGGCGGTATAAAAACGCAAATAATAATAATAATAATAATAATAGTAATAATTGCTTACCGCATCCTTTTTGCCCACATATTCTGTATTCCATATTCCTTCCCAACCCATCTAGCCTTTCTTCCTCCCATAATTCCTATGGTAGAAGGGTTGTTTTATTGTGTGTGTTTTAAAAAATAAAAACATTGTGAAAGGTTTGTTTGTGTCCACTGAAGCTATAGCTAAGATGTTAGAAAACAAGCAGGATATTGCACTATGAAAGTGGTATGAGCGAGGTGATGTTTGCCCTGTCCTGGACGGGGTTGCACTCTCCCTAAAGGATCGGGTCCGTAGTTTGGGGGTGCTCTTGGATCCAGAACTGTCACTTGAGGCACAGGTGAACTCAGTGGCAAAGAGCACCTTTTATCAGCTTAGGTTGATATACCAGCTGTGCCCTTATCTGGACAGAGATAGCCTAGCTACAGTTATCCATGCTCTGATAACCTCTCGTTTGGATTACTGCAATGTGTTATACGTGGGGCTGCTTTTGAAAACGGTCCGGAAGCTTCAGCTGGTACAGAACAGGGCAGCCCGTTTACTAACAGGGACTGGCTGGCGAGATCACATTACGCCATTCCTTTTACAACTTCATTGGTTGCCAGTCCAGGTCCGGGCCCAATTCAAAGTGCTGGTATTGACATTTAAAGCCCTAAACAGTTTGGGGCCAGGTTATTTGAAGGAACGCCTCCTCCCATATGTAGCCCAGACCTTAAGATCATCTACAGGGGCCCTTCTCCGTGAGCCCCTGCCAAAGGAAGTGAGGCAGGTGGCTACTAGGAGGAGGGCTTTCTCTGCTGTGGCACCCCAGTTGTGGAATGAGCTCCCCAGAGAGGTCCGTCTGGCGCCTACACTGTACTCTTTTCGTCGCCAGCTGAAGACCTTTTTATTCACTCAGTATTTTAACACTTAATTTTAACTTAAATTTAAATTTTACTGTTTTAACTCTGTATTTTAATTTTATATCAATTTTGCTGCGAGGTTTTTATCCTGGTTGTGCTTTTTATACTGTATTTTGTATTTGTGCTTTTAACCTGTTGGTTGTTTTATTATGGTTTTAATTTTTGTGAACAGCCCAGAGAGGTTTGGCTATTGGGCGGTATAAAAATGTAATAAATAAATAAATAAACACGGTATATAAAAGCCAGGAGTCACACTCCTGCTTTATAGTGGTATTGAACTGCACTGACAACTGTTGGGGCCCATTGACACAAACCACATACTGCTTTCACAGTGCTATATCCTGTTCAGTGTGGCTCCTGCCTTTTATATGCCGCTTTCATGCCACTTCCATAGTGCAATATCCTGCTTGGGGTAAATTAGGCCTAGGCCTCAGTGAGCTGCACACATATGAAGAGATTCACTGCTGCTGTTATGGTAATATGAAATCTGTGCTCCTGCAAATATCAAAGTGACATGGTGGGAGACCCTCTTCTACCTTTGTAGGCAAGTGTCCTGAGCACATTCCACGAGCTGCAATCTGATAACAGCTGGCCCTGGAAAGTCTCCAGCAGCTTGGTGAGGACTTCTGCTGTGATGTAGCTCCAGAGGGCTTCGATGATGGCTCCAGCAACATCCTTGTACAGATTCTGAAGATCCTACAGCACAAAGAGAAATCGGCATACCCTTTGGGGAACCATCTAAGGCAGGCCTCACAACTTTGGATCTATCAAGCTAATGGAACCCCACCATCCATGTATTGTACCGCATCAGGACCTTGGCAGCCTCCCTGCTTGCAGTCCTAGGCAGGCAGCAAGTTCAGGAGATTTCTCAAGCTCATCATGGGCCACCATACAGGGCAAATGGGGTACATTAAGCTTAGTGGGTCACAAGTTGCATAGGCTTCATCTAAGGAAGAAGGGGAGGAGTTTCAGAACAGGTTAATCAAGTGGCAATGTTTGGAATAGGGCTTAAATCAAAGCAGGGCTCAGTCCGGGAACTTGCATTCCAATATCAGTGGGCCTTATGAAAACAAGGGGTAGGAGGTGGGAAAGCAAGCACAGAGTGCTTTTTGGCCTGTAATTGGCATGGCTTTTATCTTCCGCCAAGTACCCCCTCCCACAACACCTTATACACAGATCTGGGATTATGAAGAAGATTGACAAGTGAACTAGAGTAGCTGAGCCCCCACACCCATCAAATTAATGGGTGCGGGGGCTCAGTTAGTTAATGTCACAAATTAAGCAGTGTGACATTAACTCTCAATATTAACATGGACTCTGTACAAACCTCCTTGCAAAGTTCTTTAAATTCATCCAGGGGCCACCATATCAATATGAACATGTGGAAACAGAACCCTTGTTTCTCTCAGTGCATGGCTCACCAAATCATATGCATGTTCCTCCAAACAATTTGGACTGGTGAGACTGCATTTTTGGAATGAGGAGGCATGCGTTTTTCACAGAATCTCCAAACAGGCCAGACTACATATGAATGTCCAACCTTGTCATTGTGATACTCACTGTTTTCTTATGAATGTCCTCCATGGCAAGATGGAGCAGGTTCATGGCCAAATTGCCACTTATTTCCCTGGCAGACTTTATAAAAGATGGCAGAAGTTCATTAATACGCATCCGGTGTTTTGGTGCGATCTGCATAGGATTAAAAATGAGTAAGAATTCAAATGAAATAAATAATTTCTCAGTGTGCTTGTGTGTGTGTGTGTGTCCACGTCTCCAAGAGAGAAAGAGGGGGAAACACCAAATCCAAGATTTCTATTTGCTAAAAAACAAAAACAAAAACCCCACAATAAGAAAGGTCTAACCATGCAATCCCATGCCCAAGTAAGCCCATCACGATCAATGCATTTTACTAGGGGTGTGCACGGACCCCACAATCTGCTTCGTGGCCCCATCCGGAAAATCCGGATCGGGCCCGATCCTCTTCGCGCCGCTCCGCCCGTCTCCTGCTCCGCTCTGCGGAGCGAGATCCGGCTTCGCCGCTGTCACTATATCGACGGCGGCGCTGGCACCAGAGAAACCACCCACCCACCCCGCCCCCTTACCTTCCTCCGTCGCGGGATTCAATTGAGGCCCCGGTTGAAGCCAGAAGAGGCCTCGGCCTTCACTTCCAGCTTCAACCGGGACCTCAGTTGAAGCCGGCGCCGGAGGAAGGTAAGCGTCCCTGCTCCCTTACCTGGTGCTGCGGCGGCCGCCGCCGCATGGATGGCGGTGCCGGCAGCGCCAGATTAGTCCCCTCCCCCCCACTTACCTTCAGGCAAAGCTCCGGATTGAGGCGATCCTCTTCGCCTCGATCCGCCGGCCCCCCAATCCTCTTCACCTCCGCCTTAAGGGTAGGCGAAGCCCCCCGCTCCGCTCCTGCTTCTCCAGTTCAAGGAGAAGCGGAGCACATCCCTACATTTTACCCCATAGTAGCCATGTTTAGGATTAGAGCCTAAGAATAAAAACAAAACATTTAAACATTTTTTAAAACAATGGAAGTGGGTGTTAAAATAAAATAATAGTGCCCCAGCTCAATATGGCCTTAGCTAGACTTAAGGTTTATCTTGGGATCGTCTCTGCCTGCTCCCGGGATCCCCTGTGTGTCATTTACATGAACAGAGATGACCCTGGGACAATCTTGGGATAAACCTTAGGTCTAGCTAAGGCCTATGTCCCCTTGAACTGAAGGGGATCATCCCAAAAATGGGTTGTATGCAAATGTAAAGTCACAAAAATGAATTTAAAACAAAGCTTCTAAAGAGCAAGTGGATTGTGCTGCCAATGTGGCTGGTAGTCTTTTCTGCCAGCGTGTAATTGGTCTTTTCTTTGTAGGCCAAAGAATCAACCAATACTTTTCTGTGAAAGGAACACTCATCCAAGGTTTACAAAAAGCAAGGAGTTGTTCAGAAACTCAGTGTTTATTTATTTATTTATTTATTACATTTTTATACCGCCCAATAGCCGAAGCTCTCTGTTGCCCAGTATGCAAGTAGAAATACAATATTAAAAAGATTAAGAAGAGTTGTACCCCGTAAAACTGCTGCAGGTAGTTACAAGCACTCCTTAAGACCAGCACAGGCTGAGCGATGCTCATGGTCCGTAGGCTGTCGGCAGAATGGGCCAAGATGTAGGTGTCACTTGACCCCAAATTCTGGAGGTGCATAAGGCACAGCTGTGCATCTAGGAAGAAAGAGAAAACAAAAGACCTACAGCAAGTGACACTAACAGATCAGTTACAGAAAACACTTCAAGGACTTCTTGTTCAACAGGACAGCTTGTCTGTCTGATATCATGTCTCGTATGTGCACTTCTACCTCCTTTTCTAGAAAGATAAGTAACGAGTACTTGCTTTTTTTTAGATATCTCCTACATTAAAAAGATGCCTGTGACCCATAACTCTCATGTTTTCTACCTTCAGAACTTAATGGCTGCTATCCCCCTTTCATGGAAGGCTGCTCTTGAAGACTGTTCCAAAGCCTCAGCTAATACAGAATGTAGTGACACAGCCAGGCCTGGCACCAATACATGTCATCTTTGGACAGATGATGGGGCATTGGGGCTCCAGCAGTGCCCACTCCTAGTCTGGGCCACCCTTCAATTTAATTTTGTATTAGCAGTGGGGAAACAGTGACCTTGTGTGTGTGTGTGTGTGTGTGTGTGTGTGTGTGTGTGTAAGAGAGAGAGAGAATTCATGAGTGTGTGAGAAATGAATGGGAATTGTAGTTCTTACCCCACCCACCACTGCCATTCTCACCATCAACCCTGCTCACTCGTGCAGCCCTTGAACATTTCAACAAGGGCCAGCACAGCACTCAAACCCAAAAAGTTTGCCTAGCTATTCCATAAAATGGACAAGTTTGTTGGACTATCCCTGCAATTTAATTTTGTCACCATCAGAATGATACAGCCCTGCCCCTGGATTCAATCTCAGGCAAAATCTGAAACATGGCAATCCTAAATTGGTGAATGAATGGACAGGTGGGGCCCATTTGTGTACTCTCTGGGCTTAGTGATTCTCTTCCTCAAAAAGCCTGACAAAACACAAAGGCTCCCTTACAACAACAGTGTCTCTTGGCATGTACAGACTCCCTCTGTTCCAAGAGGCAGAATTCAGTGGCTAATCTGCACTTGTAGCTGAATTTTGCAAGAGAGGTCTGGGGACCTCCTGGGATCTAGCCACGTTCTGGCACTTTCTGCAACACGATAGGCCTCACTTAATGTTTGCAGAAGCCACCCACAGTAGTGCAGGGCAATGATGTGATCAGATTATGTGGAATGTATGATTTCTAGTTTATTAAAGCACTGGATGTGTATCAAATCTTATCCCAAAGAGACTTCCTACTGATGGAATAGCAATTCAAAGGTATGAAACCCCAATTCTGCCTAAGCCAATCCTTAGACACCAGAAGTACAAGACTTAGATCCTCACCAGATACACCCAAATCATCCTTCGGATACACATGGGGACTCCTCCAGTTCATTAGCCTTCTTAACGAAGAGAAAAACCTGCAGAAGTGTTGCAAAATGAAACATGTGTAAAATGCCAGAGTTGTGATGAGAGTTGCTGAAACCCAAATAAATGTTATAAGACATTTTTGTGCAATGAAAGTAGATCAAGAACTTCTTTCAAAATTTCATATCAGCTTGTGGAAACAAAGAAAGAAAGAAAGAACGCTGCTACTTAG